>NC_089800.1:7619406-7711906 GCF_029633855.1 Hoplias malabaricus
TGCACCGTTTATCTTTAATAAACATTAAAGGAACAATACATAATACTTGTTACTTACATTTACAGCTTCAAAATCATTGTGATGCTGTAATAGGGAGAATAGAGAGCTCTGTCCTTGCTACTCTGGGCTCAGCACTTCAGAAGCTGCACTATGTAACACACACACTTTCTTATTGATTAAAAGTAAAATTGAATTACACTAGGAGGAGCCTCTGGAGCCAAAATTAAAAACCACATGTACCTAGAGTTCCTTTAATGTTAATAAACATTATTTCATTTTCAATGTATTTACAATATCTTCAGTTAATCCCTAACGCATTATCGTCTTTGTTCCTCTCAGGTGGTCAGCTGTGGTGCACAACCACTAAGAACATAATGGAAGGAGAAGAGCTGGTGGCGTTCGTGGTGGACTTTGACTCCCGGCTGCACTCGGTCAATCATATGTCCCTGAGCGAGGGCATGTACCCAGCACGTCTGTTGGACACCATCCAGCTCCTGCCCCAGCAAGCGGCCATGGCCTCCATCCTTCCCACAGCTATAGTCAACAGTGAGTAACAGCCTGGACACCTAGTTTATCTTGTTAAATAACTGTCAGCACTTCTACACCGTACACATGCTACACACGCAGACTTAATACAGATCAACATGCACTCAATCACCCAGTACGCTAATGAAGTCACGGCACAGGCTCCTGCAGCAAACTTGGCTGAAATGGTGTTGCATATGGACGCTCACCTGTCCCTTATCCTCCGCCCCATGCTGGACAGCAGTGTGGCCAATTGTTTGAGCCAGCTCAGCCTTTGTTACATACACTACCCTACAAAGCCCAACATGCTGCACGTGTCAGGTATTCACGGATTAAGCTCTCCAGCACGGATAAGAATAACCACCTTCAGTGTGGTCTACAACAAACACCACTGACCAGCACGTTGATTACAAAATTCAAGCCACAAGCAAGTACTTGTTTTTTTGACATAATAAGAGCTAGTCGCTGTTCGGCTTGACACAGAAGCTACCAGAAGCAGATGGTGCTCTGTTTTCATTTGCCCTTGAGGTAAGGGCACCAACCTGCTGGAATCATCTCGAGCTGCTGTGCAACTTCAGTACATGACAGAATTGTTTTGGAAGGGAATATCTAACACACACCTGCTAAAAGCCTAGCAGTGAAGCTTAGCCTAGTTATTATTAAAAGAAATGTTAAGAAAACAAATTCAGAGTGAGCCCCAGAAGCTTGGATTCATTACTTGTTATACATCTCGTCGTTTTTCTAATCTCCATCAACCTAAATCACCTCATCCGGTCTCCCATCTTTCTGTCTCCCAGAGGACATCTTCCCATGTAAGGCCTGCGGGATCTGGTTCAGAAGCGAGAGGAACCTGCAGGCTCATCTGATGTACTACTGCAGTGGGCGACAGAGGGAGCCAGAGAGTGCACCTGAGGAGAACGAGGCAAACCCCCACCAAACCCCCAGCACCTGCCCTTTCCCTCAGTGCAACAAGAGCTTCAGCAGCCCACGTACTCTGGAGATGCACCTGAACTCACACAGTGGTAAGCAACATAATCTAACAGAATTCATCTTAAATTTCTTTGTGAGCTACCTGGGTTGAGAAAATCTTTTTAGACCAATGCTCACAAAAGTAAACCTGGCACAATGCAAGATTTTCCATGTCTCTTTTACTTAACATTAAGAGGAACGCAAGCCAAAGACCTGATACATGCCTTTTATCGTCCTCACAGGTGTCAAAATGGAGGAGACTCTCCCCCCTGGCACCAGCTTGAAATGCACAATCTGTAACTACACAGCGGATTCTCTCATTACATTCCAGCACCACATCCTCACTCACCTGTCACAGGCGGCCTTCAGATGCAATCACTGCCATATCAGCTTCCAGAACCACAGGGAACTCTTGCAGCATCAGGACTTACATGGCCACTCCGGCAAGCTTCACAGGGAAAGCGACAGCGAGCACTCCCCACGGGGGGCCGAGGAGAGTCTGCAGCAGGCCCGAGCCGAGCTGGCTGCCAGGAAGGACATCGTCCTGCAAAGTCCCAAAAGCGTGCCCAACAAGGACGGTACCCCCGACGGAGAGCTGGAGAGAAGTGAGAAAAAGCTTGCGCTTGGAATGCAGAAAGGAGAAGGCCACCCAAGCGGCAAGGCCAGCTTCTCCTACACCAGGATTAAGTCGGAGCCTTCCAGTCCCAGATTGGCTTCCTCACCGGTTCAGCACAACATGGGACCCACCTTCCCCATGGGTCCATTCCTGTCGCAGTTTGCGTTCTCCCAAGACATTTCAGTTGTACCGCAAGCGTCAGAAATTTTAGCCAAAATGTCCGAACTTGTGCATCGCAGGCTACGCCATGGAGGGAGCAGTTACCCACCGGTTATATACAGCCCTCTGATGCCAAAAGGGGCGACCTGTTTTGAATGCAACATAACTTTCAATAACCTGGACAACTACTTAGTTCACAAGAAGCATTACTGCAACAGTCGCTGGCAGCACATGACTAAATCTCCAGATTTCTCAAGTGTTTCAGACAAGGTGACTGACTCTGCGAGCCCTAACAGTGGTCACACTTCGGTAGGGATGCTAACTGGATGTCACCCGTCTGAGACGGATAATCATCTAATGCCAGCCACATGCCTGAATACATCGGTATTGGACATTATGAATGCTGGCGGCAAAGTGCCTGATAAAGATCTGACAGGACAGGTGAAGAAGGTGACCACTCCCACGGGAGTTGAAGACAGACTCAATGGTAAGCAGGCAGAGGTCAAAAGTCCCAACAATTCCCTGGTGGAAGCAGAAAATGACCCAAACAAAACCACCTGCGAAGCTTGCAACATCACATTCAGTCGCCACGAGACTTTCATGGTGCACAAGCAGTATTACTGCGCCACGCGCCACGACCCACCCATGAAGCGCATGTCTGCGAACAAGGTGCCTGCCATGCAGAGAACCATGAGGACACGCAAGCGTAGGAAGATGTACGAAATGTGTCTGCCTGACCAAGAGCAGAGACAGCCAATGGGACCACAGCCAGGATTTCTAGGGGTCCCCACTCTGGGAAACCCCTGCACTTCTCAAGAAACCGTGGAAAGTCTCGCTGACCGCTTCCATCCCCGCTGCGACGTCTTTCCAGGCATGGTCCCCAAACACCTGGAGGCTTCTCTCACAGTCTCAAAATCCATCCTAGCTGCTAAAAGCAATGCCATTAGTGACCAACAGGAGCTGGACGCACCAATCGATCTCAGCAAAAAGTGCTCATCAGACAAGACCTGCAACTCACCCAAAAGACTCTTAGATTATCACGAATGCACCGTCTGCAAGATAAGTTTTAACAAGGTGGAGAATTACTTAGCTCATAAACAGAACTTTTGCCCAGTTACAGCTGTTCAGCACGGTGAGATCGCCGGTCTGGAACAGCCCGTGTTCCCAGGCATAAAGAGCGAAGGCAATAATCCTGACGACATGTACGACAAAAGTTCTGTGAAATGTGAGAAAAATGGTGGCACCAAGCTGATGGTGCAAAACGGCGGTCTGTTCCCTCCGCACCTCGGGCCTGTGCAAGACCTGAAGGCTTTCAGTGACCCCCAGCTCATGCCCTCCAAAGAAGAAAATAAGAGCATATTTTTGCCCCACTGCCTCTATCCTGGAGCAATAAAAAAGGTGAAAGGTACCGAGCCGATCTCGCCGTATTTTGGGATAAAGCCGACCGATTACTTGGCAGGGGGCATGGTTAAGCAGGGTGAAGCCAGCGAGCAAGAACAGGCCACTAACGGCACTAGTGAAGACGGGAAAGAGCAACCAGCAGCTAACGGCTGTCCCAACCCCAGCAAAGACCCGCTGCCCCTGCTCCCTAAGAACAGAGGTATGGTCATCATCAACGGAGGGCACAAGTTTGAGGAGAACCAGGCGGTACCCTCTCAGCAGGAGAACCAGCCCAACAACGTCTCAGCACCCGACGGGCAAACGTCACCCACATGGGGCTCGGAGAACCCCCCGGAACCCAATGACAGTGCGTCACCCACATCTAAATCGCCGAGCCAGGAGACGCCACCTGTTGTGGCCAAAGGCATGAACGGCTCGGCTCAGCCGGCTGGAAGCGGCAAGTACTGCCGCCTCTGTGACATCCAGTTCAATAACTTGTCAAACTTTATCACTCACAAGAAGTTTTATTGCTCGTCACATGCGGCCGAGCACGTGAAATGAAATCATGCTCTCCCCCCACCTGCCACAATCCTTCCCCCTCCCCACCCTACCCTTCCTTCCTTCCTTCTCTCTTTTTGGCTACACTGTCGTGTCTGGAATAGTGCATCATGCAGTTTTATATGCTGCTTGTGGACAATCAAGAGAAGCTTCATGTTTCGTCATTTTTTTCATCTAGACTGAAATGCAAAATCATTGAGGCGAAAAAAAAAAAAATCCAAGTGTAATATTGGTGCCACTTTCACATTTATTTATTTTACAATCAGTATTAATAGAAGTAGTGATCTTAATTTAAACACAAAGGAAATTTATATCAGAGTTGTTTGTAATGTTATTGTATAGTCATTCTTGTGTAGCAAACATTGTTTACACTGTATTGTAGGTTCAACGAGACAATAGACACAATACAAAACTGAAATGCATTTTAGACACAAAAATAGCTACTGAAGCACTTGTGTATTCTTATTTGCTGTAAGGGTTTCTGTTTGGTTTTGTTTCGTTTATTTGTATATGCCTAAATGTCATTTGCAGAGCGATACTCATGACTTCTCAGCCTTAAAACACTGTACGGAGGGAAAACCAGGCACAATTCTGCATCTTATGTTTTGGCATATACACACGGCTTTGCATATGTATGTAGCTGTTGGTCTCTGTCTCTTTTCTTCGACTCAGAAGTGGATGTTTTAATGAGGATGGCAGCGTTCTTGTATAGTACTCGTATTTGAGTTTGCGATACATTTTGGTCTCCCTTTTTAAAATTTGCTCTCGACGCAATACTTTGTAAAAAAGGGAACGTTACTGGAAGCAGTATTACTATGGAAACGGGAACATGGCAGATATTTCTAACCCATGGGGTAAAAAAGAAAAAAACAAACAAACAAAAAAAAAGACGTACGAAAGTGAGTTTATTGATGTTAATAAACGGGGGGCGGGAGGGCATTTCGGGAGGGATGCTGTAAAAATGATCATTCCAATGTCCTTATTATGGAAGAAAAAAAATATTTCTTAAAAATGTTGTTGCTATGCATGTATATGGATGGAATAAAATTCCAGAGCTGTTGGAAATTTTTATTTTGATGTGGTGTCATAATTAAACTTCAATCCTCAGGATAAACCGTCTGTTTGTCTTCTGTTTGTTTTTGTTTTTAATTGGAACAGTGTGAACGTAAAGAAAAGGTAACGGTTACCCCCCCCCCCACACACACACGACGAATCCCCCTTTATTCACATTTACATTTATTATAAAACATCAAGAACAGACGTCACATTTCCTCCGTATCGAGAAACGACCCTAAATTCCCTGCGTAAAGAATGTGATGACACAGCACAGCTGTGAATGCGAGTGACACTTTCCCAATAGGAAACATCCTGGCGTGGTGTTTGAGCAGTGCCTCATTGCCTCTGCTGTTTGGTCTGCCTCTTTGACACCAGCTCCAGTAAATGTTTGCTTACCGGCGACGGCTTTTTATAGATCATGCGGCGGTCCGCCCCCCCGATCCGAATGCGGTGGGCCTGGGGGTAAACTCTCTCCAAAGCCTTCCTCTGCAGCTCGACAAAAACCTGACAAACACACACACACACACACACAAGCCAATAAAGACATCATCCACTTTCCAAAGACCCCTGCTAGAAACTAAGCTGGTGTTTCAGAGGGAGAAAGAGAACGGAGACGGCTCTCACTTGGTTGAGATGAGCAGGAAGCTGTTCATCAAAAGAATCTCCGACGAGAACGCTCACCGATGTGCTGCTCGACAGCGGCTTGAACCTTGACACGTCTCTGAATTAAAGAGAAAACCATGCTCCAAATGACAAAGGAATCAACTAAATATCTGACTCATTCTAGAGGGTCGTAAATGTGTGTAATAAACACACATTTCTTTGTTTGTTTTTTTACTTCTTTTAAGAGCCTTTATCCAGAGAAACTTTGTCTTGTGTTTGTTAATAATGTGGATGATTTTGATTTTCAAGGAATAAAGCTAGAAAACAAACATTTACCAGTGAAATAAGCCGTTTTTTCTTAATAATAATCAGCAAATCATTACGTTAAACAGATCCTGTATTCTTACAGTACTCTCACAATGAGACCTGTTCGATAAAGTGGAGATTTACAACACTTTCACTAAAGATGCCCTTTATTTTTCCCGTGAGAAGAGACTGATGTTGAAGGGTGAAATTAAAGCTGCAGCTGTTCGCTGTATATTTTACCTCACTTGAGATGCACTCTCGTTAAGGAAGAAGTGTTCGTCCACCGCGCCGCTCTGGTGGGCCGGGTTACTCAAGAGGTATTTCTGATCAAACAGGAAAGGTCCATTAATACATCAGAACAATACTAAATACTACAAGTTACCGTTAAATGCCGTTCTTATTTGAAAACACTATTTCTTTCACATTGATCTTCTCCACAGTTATAAACAGAGAAAGAAGAAAATATTACATAATAAAAGCTACACAAATCAGCATTTGAAAACAGCCAGTGCTTCTGGGAAAATACAGTCAGCTACATTTTAATGATCCAGTCGTCATCAAGTGCTCATTTCACCTGTGACTTCCACAAAATACCAAATCCAGCACAGTTCGTAATCAATGGATCTGATCTTAACCCGAACAGTGAGGATCAAGTGGATCCTCCGTGTGGATTCTTTTCGAGTTTTAGTTGTCTTTCATTATTATGGAAATCTATGGAAGAAAGATGACCCTTGTGTGCTGTAATGTTCTTCAGGGCAGTCACTAGGTTTATGCCGCTATTAATAAAAAGAAATATAATTATCACACTTTTGAATAACACAATGCTGCTTTAATTTTGTATTTTTGTGGCTCTTTGGGGCATTACATTTTACAAAGAGGTATTATGTCTAACTCTTTTGTAGTTGATTCACTAATAGAAATGTTTTCTCAGCAGTTTTAATGGTGGACATGTCACAGACAACTGAATACTACAATATACCTTTTAATCCAACATCAGCACACCTCTAACAGTCAGTGGAATGTGTGTTAATCCATTTTGGGGTTTTTTTAATAAAAGGCCAAAGGCTAAAAATGAACCACACAGAACCACAGCCTCCTACAGATGTCAAACACAAAGGTATTAAGTATATATTTATGTTCTAAGAATTAGTGTCAGTTTCTCACTGTACTGAGTTCAGCAGAATTTTACCACTGCATCACGGTCAAAGCCGGCCGCGGAATTTCGAAAGTGTACATTTTAAAAGACTCTGTACGCCACGTAACCGATTAATCCTGGCGGCCCGGACCCTGCCGCCGAGCGCCGGTGGATGCTGGTGGTAAAGAGTAAAGATGGCTGAGATTGACAGAGCGTGCTGCCGCGGCTCTCGGCTCTTTACACGGAGGCTTTTGAAAGCGAGGAGTCAACAGTGGAGTCAATTGAAGCGGGGCGCCATCCCACTTGTGAAGAACAATCCCCCCAATCCAGGGAGACAGTGCAGTCAAATTAAAAAGTCGACAGGCATTTCAAGGGCCACGAGCAGCCTCTCGTCAGTACACAAAAGGCCCATGTAACCATTAACTGCTCTTCGATTGCTTTCCCTTTCTCATGCAGAGAAGGCTGCTGTGAATGCGCGGTAAAGCATCTGCGTTTTTTAGTTCTCCTGCAAAAGCATACGATGTATTTCTGACGTCTGACACGGCGGAACAACACGGATCCAGGCTCACCTGATTATCTACATGAAATTGATTCACTCCGATCCCTCGCTTCTACATCCAGGGGCATCTCACACTTCAGCGTGTACTTGGGCTCTTTCTTCTGTAGCTAAAACTTTTCCCCCTCACTTTGTTGTTGTTTGCTGGTTTTGTTGACGAGCGTCTGCGCATTAATTAGCGCTACTTCCACCATGAGCTTGTTATCGTCCCTAAACAAAAGAGACGGAGGCCTTCAAATTGGTGTGAGTGTGTTCAGACAGATAGAGCCAGTGTGATGGACACCTGGGAGGGGGGGGCTGGTCAGGTGCCTCTTGCATTAATTATTTTTAACCTCTTTTTTAAAAGAGAAGAAGCAAAACATTTCCCCTAAAATCATTTCTCTCCATTACTCGGGTCAGCTCTCGATTCATGTTGCAAATAGGAAAAATCTGCAGCCTTTTCAGAGCTGGAGGAGGCGGCGCACACACACAAAAAAATTCTAATAAGCGATTTGCATATTCCCGGCCACACGTTAACTTGCATGAAATTGGGTGGAACTAGAGCGGAGAACAGCCGCCTACCTTGACCACGGGCGAGTGCCTTTCGCATCTCGACCTGCGAGACCCTGTCTGAAGACGTCTGGAGGAAAAAGAGTGAAGGGGGGGGGGGGGTGGGGGGGTGGCTGTTCAAAAAGAAAAAGGACCCAAATAGGATCCGGCCGCATCAGAAGAAAGTTGTTTGGCTTAGTTTGACGGCTGCTCTTCTTTAAACTGTTTCTCCAGCCCCTGCTCCACTCATCGTCTAAGCCCAGCTCCATCCCCCCCCCCTCCACACACGTTTTATTATAATTTACACTACAGCACCACCATGTGGACACTGCGGTGAACAGCGAGGAGGCGCACACTTCCTTGTCTCCGGTGTGAGCTGCTGGTCTGATTTCAAGCGGACAACAGCTCTAAGCACAGACCTGGGCCATCAAAAAAGAGGGTTGCAAAATCAATGATGCATTGACTTTAAAAACTATTCAGCTGTTTTTCATGTTTATATTCTATTTTTTATATAGAATAATGTTAGAATAGTTTCAGATTTATCACAACTACACACTTCAATACACACATTTTTGGAGCCAAAATAAATTTTCAAGTTTTCCAGTTTTGTGTTTTCCTCTTATTTCATGTAATTTTTAAAAGGTATTTTAAATTACATTTTTTTTCTCACAGCCAGCCACTGGACAGTGAGCTGCGCAAACAATTCTGTATTAACCACAGCTGTGACTGCACTGGTCAGATGTGTAGTGTTTTGGAGAAGAAAATTGTTTCTTTTTCTATAAAAATGGTCAGGAACTATAAATATTTCAGGTTTTTTTTATATTGATTTATTCACTGGCTCTGGAATGAAGTTGCTACAAGCTACAAAAGATCTCGAAGCGGAAGCCCCTTTACACCGGAGTCCCTGTAATCAAATGCTCCTTAACAAGACTAGGCAGCCTAGTTTAGCCGGACTGCCATTAGCCACATAGCCAGTGTCACAGAGATGGTTCTGATATTTCAAAAACAGGAAAACACAAAATACACACACTTGTCATTGGAAGGCCTGGAGAAGCTTCGTATATTTTATGTTTTTGTACAGAAAGTATGGAAGGCAAGACTAATGAATGCAGAAATGTAAAATATATATATATATTAGCTCCGTCAGTACGGGTGTTACTTCAGTGGGAAGGATATAATAAAAAGTGCTCCAAAATTCTGGCTGGTTGTTTAAGATTTGGAGCGAGGAATTCCAGGGACAGAGATTGTTAGGACCCTCATCACAGTCAAGGGGACGCTCAAGGTTTGCCCAAACATAAGGCATAGTGAACATGCAAGTCCAGAGAACTCGTTTTCTCTGAAACCCAAGCAAAGAATAGACAGTCCAATATCTGTCATAAAATTAGACCAATATTCAAACATTTTCTCAACTTCAAGTCAAATAAGTATAAATGTGCAGACCATTCTTTTTTACTGGAAATTTATCAGCAGTAACCAAGAGTTAAATATATATTTAAAATACGAAAAGCAGTTATTTGTTGCAATGCAGCAACATGCATAAACACACAAAATGAACGTTTCTGATTCTAAACTATTAGAACAACTAACTATTGTAGGCACCTGATGTCTTCGCTCACCTCACTGTTGTTATGCAGGTACAGTTCCACTTGATCTGTCTGCTACAGCCAGAATACATTCTCTGAACAGGAAGATTGAGTGAAGTTTTAGAGTGCCCATTCCCAGCTAAAGTAAAGCATGTAAAGTTTTAATGTGCCCGAGCGCAGTTACAGTAAAGCATGTAAAGTTTTAATGTGCCCGAGCGCAGTTACAGTAAAGCATGTAAAGTTTTAATGTGCCCGAGTGCAGTTACAGTAAAGCATGTAAAGTTTTAATGTGCCCGAGCGCAGTTACAGTAAAGCATGTAAAGTTTTAATGTGCCCGAGCGCAGTTACAGTAAAGCATGTAAAGTTTTAATGTGCCCGAGCGCAGTTACAGTAAAGCATGTAAAGTTTTAATGTGCCCGAGCGCAGTTACAGTAAAGCATGTAAAGTTTTAATGTGCCCGAGCGCAGTTACAGTAAAGCATGTAAAGTTTTAATGTGCCCGAGCGCAGTTACAGTAAAGCATGTAAAGTTTTAATGTGCCCGAGCGCAGTTACAGTAAAGCATGTAAAGTTTTAATGTGCCCGAGCGCAGTTACAGTAAAGCATGTAAAGTTTTAATGTGCCCGAGCGCAGTTACAGTAAAGCATGTAAAGTTTTAATGTGCCCGAGTGCAGTTACAGTAAAGCATGTAAAGTTTTAATGTGCCCGAGCGCAGTTACAGTAAAGCATGTAAAGTTTTAATGTGCCCGAGCGCAGTTACAGTAAAGCATGTAAAGTTTTAATGTGCCCGAGCGCAGTTACAGTAAAGCATGTAAAGTTTTAATGTGCCCGAGCGCAGTTACAGTAAAGCATGTAAAGTTTTAATGTGCCCGAGCGCAGTTACAGTAAAGCATGTAAAGTTTTAATGTGCCCGAGCGCAGTTACAGTAAAGCATGTAAAGTTTTAATGTGCCCGAGCGCAGTTACAGTAAAGCATGTAAAGTTTTAATGTGCCCGAGCGCAGTTACAGTAAAGCATGTAAAGTTTTAATGTGCCCGAGCGCAGTTACAGTAAAGCATGTAAAGTTTTAATGTGCCCGAGCGCAGTTACAGTAAAGCATGTAAAGTTTTAATGTGCCCGAGCGCAGTTACAGTAAAGCATGTAAAGTTTTAATGTGCCCGAGCGCAGTTACAGTAAAGCATGTAAAGTTTTAAGGTGCCCGAGCGCAGTTACAGTAAAGCATGTAAAGTTTTAATGTGCCCGAGCGCAGTTACAGTAAAGCATGTAAAGTTTTAATGTGCCCAAGTGCAGTTACAGTAAAGCATGTAAAGTTTTAAGGTGCCCGAGCGCAGTTACAGTAAAGCATGTAAAGTTTTAATGTGCCCAAGTGCAGTTACAGTAAAGCATGTAAAGTTTTAATGTGCCCGAGCGCAGTTACAGTAAAGCATGTAAAGTTTTAAGGTGCCCAAGTGCAGTTACAGTAAAGCATGTAAAGTTTTAATGTGCCCGAGCGCAGTTACAGTAAAGCATGTAAAGTTTTAAGGTGCCCAAGTGCAGTTACAGTAAAGCATGTAAAGTTTTAATGTGCCCGAGCGCAGTTACAGTAAAGCATGTAAAGTTTTAAGGTGCCCAAGTGCAGTTACAGTAAAGCATGTAAAGTTTTAATGTGCCCGAGCGCAGTTACAGTAAAGCATGTAAAGTTTTAATGTGCCAGAGTGCAGTTACAGTAAAGCATGTAAAGTTTTAATGTGCCCGAGCGCAGTTACAGTAAAGCATGTAAAGTTTTAATGTGCCCGAGCGCAGTTACAGTAAAGCATGTAAAGTTTTAATGTGCCCGAGCGCAGTTACAGTAAAGCATGTAAAGTTTTAAGGTGCCCAAGTGCAGTTACAGTAAAGCATGTGACGTTTTAACGTGGTTGTGCGCAGCTATATGGAGTCTTAAAAACACACTAATGCCGCACTGAGCAGTCCTCCTCTCCCTGTGTTTCTACTCACGCATGCGCATTTCAACATTAGAAATCAGTCAGTCAGTCAGTCAGTAAGGGAAAATGCCTGTTGTTAAAGCCGACCCGGTCTACAATGATGCAGTGAAGCTTGTAAGCTGCTTTCCTCTTTCAACTTTTAGAGAACAGTTTAGGGAATGATAAAGGAGATATTCTCCCCCTTTTCCACAAGTGAACACAGCTCTGGGTCTTAATGAAACATCTGTGACATATTTTGGTAAAAATCCCACAAGGATCAATCCCCAAGCAGCATAATCCCTCTGTGTAAACAGCCCTGTTCAGAACGATCTGTTTCAGTACTTGGTCCTTTTTAATGAGAATGAGCCACAGCTCAGTTCAAAGCGAGAGCCCCGGAGTGTGGAGCAGAAGCTCTGGATTTTAGCCATTTTTACACTGTTCTCTTTTGTACCCTTTCTTCTTTTCTCTGTTTTTACTCAGTGCTCTTATTTCATTGCACTTGTGTTTGTTTTGCTCCGTTTAAACTGAGGGGAGTTTTAAAATGTCTACTTCAAAAGTAACACAAAAAAATTAGAACAGCTTGATTTATCTTCTGTGTTCAGACATAGGCAGACCACAGAAAACTGACTGGGTGGTCTAATTTCACAGCGTGTGACTTGGTAGGCTCCTGATCTCCAAATAATGTGCACATGCACTGTACAAGTGATTCAATGCTGTAAAACCTGAAGCAACACACTATCATAATTTGCTTTTTCATCATGTGATTGGGGGAGGCCTAGTAAAAGAGTGGAATTTGACGTAACTAATGCTCAGTGAAAAATAAAATTACGTGACTAAAATCTGTGAAACGTAACTGTAGGTGGAGCACGAACAGGTGCATTTATCTCTTTACGTATCGGCCGCAAACGTGATTTACCTGCCGCTGAATGACCTCCTCCGAAACGTCATCTCCTGTAAGAGTGGGCTGCAGGAGGCCAAAGATCAGGAGAAGACGACTGACCCCTGCTGCTGCAGAAAGCTGCATCATTTGAAGGGTGGGCACCAGATGTGTGTACCTGAAAAAATAACACACACACACACAGAACTGTTGAATACAGGCATGCGGCCGAAGTGAGCTCAAGTATTTTTATTAATGACATTACTAAACCCCCCTCCCCAAATGAGTAACTCGACATAAAGAAACAAATTGCTTAACAGTCCCTGAATGAATCAGTTTATGCTCCACAGAGCGGGCCCTCCATATGGCAGCAGCCATGTTTAAAATAGCATTAGTACAGAATCTACAGGAAGGTCATCAGGTGTAGCATAAGAGCTGTTAGATAACAAAGAAGAATCACTGGCGAAAATGACTGACAGCACCTTTTAACGTTCACCATCATACCGTTGTTAATGGAGTTGGTTAAACAGAGCTTAAACAAATAAATAAAGCCAGAGAGACGAGACGGGAGTGTTTGCTCATTTAAAAATAAACAGAGCTCAGTTATATATTTATAAGAGATTGAATGCTGAGATTAGATTGCATTCAGTGCTACGACAGCCTCGTGCTCTCAGGATGCTGCGTGTTCATTTGAATGAGCCAGAGCCGATGATGGACTGCATTAACTGAACGATTAGAATGGGAGCATGAAGCGGTAAATGACTTCTCCCTGTAAGGCCTAATGTTGCACAATGACAGCTCATTTATGAGCCATGAACAAAAGCCTTGGAAATGGCGCTTAATCCCAGTGTAACACGCTTAAAACGATGTCCAAATAGAAGTCTTCGTCCAGGCGGGGCTTGAAAAGGTTAATCTAGCTGTCCCTTTGTGCAAAGCTCTAAGCAAACGATGCTCCACGCTGAGGTAAGATTTATCAGAACTTAAAGGTAACATAAGGATATTTTTCAAAACCGAACCGAATGCAGGCTTCAAACATTTCTGTCTAAATCAACACGTAAAGTCGACACTGGCGACTGAAATCAAGAAACACTTTTTATAAACTCTGAGGATGTTTCCTCACCATTTGCTGCTCTCCAGTCGGTTTTGTGCTGGGAGCTCCAGTGTCTGTAAATGAGTTAAAAAAAACAAAAGTCTCAGTCCGATATGCTAGGTCTCTCTCCATTTCACTGTTCCAATATTCTCTGCCTACCTCTCTCTCTCTCTCTCTCTCTCTCTGTATCTGGAGTTGTTTAAGACAACGGACAGAACTCCAAACATTGAAAAGCATGAACTGAGCTGAGGATGCTGCTCTAGTTCTGCTCCATTGGTGGGTATCACTGACTTGCAGTTTCAGATCACTTAAGGTGGAAATGTCCGTTCTCTCAGCTCCACTGACCACACAGGAGCACTCTGTAGTTCTACAGTTACAGACTGGAGTCCATCTGTCGCACTGCATGCTTTTGGCTGTTTGCCCACTTTTACATTCTTCAATGATCAGGACCCCCACAGAGCAGGTGTGATGTGGTGGTGTATCATTCTCAGCGCTGCAGTGACACTGCCGTGGTGATGGTGCGTTAGTGTGTGCTGTGCTGGTGCGAGTGGATCAGACACAGCAGTGCTGCTGGAGTTTTAAAGCCCTCAGTGTCTGGACCGAGAATAGTCGTTAATAGTCATTAATACTACATACTGCAGTGAGGGTGGGTGAGGAATATTCAGGTGGTTGCAATCTGCAGCCTTACCACTAGATACCGCTAAATCTTCCACACTGCACCTTTAATGAGTTGACCAGTGTTTGAACAAAATGTTAGTGTTAAAAGAGTGGCAACTGCATCTGAACTTTATAGTTCTAATGTGGATAATTCACTGGCCTCTTCACCCTCAGCGGCCTCTAAAGCTCACTGTATGTCAGCTCTAGAAGAGCAGCTCCAGTCTAGACGTGTGAGAGAGAGTAGGCTGTTTGGTTACGAGCAGAAGGAGGGTGAATTAGAGAGGGGCATTAGGACGGGGTGGTGGAGGAGTGGTCAGGGGCTTTTTGTAACTCAAGAGCCCCCATCGGTCTCAGCTCACTGGTGCCATGAATTGGCTAGTGTTAGCCTACAGAGCCCAATCAATAATTACACTCACACACACACACAAACACACTGCAGCCTGACCCACATTTACAAGAAAGTGATACTAACAATACAAATATGTCAAACGCGGCTGATTTCTTTCTCCATTTCATTCAAAAGTTAACACTTTTCTGTGGAGAATTTTGTCCTGAGTTTATTGAAATATCCTGTATTTATAAATGTACACCCTGGTCACACATTTCCATAAGGCAGCACAACTCCACAGAACACCGGGGTACAGTGTGACTCTTGCTTGTGTTGTACCGTGTAATCCGCATGAAATATTTGTATAATTTCTCTCGTTATGAACCCGAAACCACCACCGGGTCGGCTCAGAGAGGGCAGAGACAGCAGCGCATTTGCCGTCACAAACCCTGCGTTACCACGGCTTTATAAGTCCCTGCTGAACTAGCCCACGAACCACACAGAGTGAGATACAGAGTGATGCAGCTATAGTACCTTCTTATAGTAACGCAATACTGAAGCAGCCATGATTTATCGCAATCCACTTCTCTAGAGCCAATGACCAGTGTGTAAGAACAAGGCGGGATTTGTCCGTAACGTACAGGGGGGTGTTCCATACTGTGTCCGTATTCGTATAACCTATAAATCCTAGTCAGAAATTCAGCTGATCTCGATGATTACTTATGTTGCAATCACTAAGAAAACGGCTTTGCACTGTGGATTCCAGGGCATTAGTCCCCCACCTTACAGCCATGAGTGTATGATGATAGCGATGCATGTATTTATTACAGAGAATTGAAAAATGAATTGCTCAATTCCAACAAATGATAAAAAGGTTAATTGAAAATAAAATTAAACTAAGTACTAAGTGAACACAGCTTGTACTCATGTCCAGTTCTCAGTAGCTATGTTTTTTTCCATGACACAAAGTTGGGGAAGTGAAGGCAGGTTTTCTTTACTACACTGAAATTTCCGATTCAGGGAGACAACAATATCAGAACCAGGACAGAACCAGGGATGAAGTTCATAAGCTAGAAATCCAAACTTCTCAACAGCTGTGTGTTCAAAAGTTCCTCCATCTTGTGACAGCAGGAGTCGGCATTGAGGGGGAGTTCGGTCGGACGAGTCATGGCACTCGCTGCTTTCCACCAAAAAAGCGTTCCTATCTGAAATATGAAAGACATGCAGCCTGACACTCGTCTATTCTCGCGGCCTCTCCATCCGTTTCCAAAGTTATTTCCGCATGCAATTTAAACCCCCACCTTCTCTCTCTCTCTTTCTCCCCCTCTTCGGAGAATTCAGAAGTTTCTCTGACATCGTCTTTCATCTGGACATTTTTCTTTCACTCCTCCCTTCTTTCCACCCTCCCAAAAAAAAAAAAACCCTAGGTCCTGCGTCAGAGGACGGCTGTTTGATTTGGAGTCAAATCAGTCCGGCGGCATTGACATTTTATTTCGAGGTTTGCTCCCATTCACAGCGTTTTTTAATTCTGCCCTGGAGGTGCTGGATTATGCGCAGGAAGGCATGCGTGTCAAAGGGCAATTTAGCACAGGAAAAGACAGCCTAGATTGGCGGGATGAATTAAACAGATAACGGCGCGGCGGCCGAGCTAGGGAAAGCGTCAATGTTGGTCATTTTCTGAGCTTCTTCCTTCCTTCCCCCAACCTCCTTTTTCCCCCTCTTTCCCCCTCCTGTCTCCTCTCTCTCCTTTGGTGCCGATGAAAGTGATGAAATGAGGTTGGGCCTGTGGACTTTCTGCTCTTTGACTTTTTCATCTGGATTAGTGCAGGCTGAATGGAGTCTGTTTCTTTTGTGAGGAGAAAAACGCATGACCCACTGTCGGAATGTCACACACACTCTCTCTCTCTCTCTCTCTCTCTCACTCCCCCACACACACACACACAGACAGACATACACGCTCCCATCAACTGCAGGTTTGATAAGGACCATTTGCATGGCCCTGGCGTAGGTGCCTGGCCCCTTAAACTTTCCTACCCTCCACGTCCAGAAAGAGGTCACAGAAAACCGGACACGAGTGGGTTTAGATTCCCCAAAATTACGAGACTGTAATAGAGTCTGAGACACTGGTGGGCACCCTGCAGGCCGTGGGCCACATGTTCTCTGTTCAACGGCATTTGGCTCGGCAGACGTTGCTATAATTTTCATGTTTGGGATTTCTGCAACAGCCTGTGTTTGTTGCGCAAATAAAGTGTGTGTTTCTCTAATCATCCAATCAGCTGCAAGGACCGTGATCCAATAGCTGTATCTCTGGCATCAAGCCAGCGAAAACAGCTCAGCAAATAAAAAATCCACAACCCATGTTGTGCGCATCAGATTCCTACTCCTGCTGAAGTTACATTATTTACAGCGTCTGTCACTGACTGACAGTCATCACTGCGCTCAGTTTTAGAGTTAGTTTAAAAATATTTATATTAATAAAGCAAAGAGGTTTATGTTTGATGGCGATGTCAGGTTTCTCGTTTGTTTTGGTTGTTTCTGTGGCTTTTATGTTGTTTATATCGATATCAGGATTATATCACATACTGAAATATACATGATACCAACCCCCAGGACACACTGGGTTTAAACAATAAAACTAATCAGACAGAAGAAAGAAATAAGTAAAAAGAGTTTTAAAGGCTAAGCACCAGCGATATGAAAGTGTGAAACAAATAAATAGATTGAAATTTGAGTTCGTAACTTGTGTTTATTGATAGTCAGAAAACATGTCATTTCTTACTAATTCATGGAATAAGGTTTATAAGACCGTTGCCCCCCCCCCAACGGTGTTCGGAAACTCTAATAGGCGTCTTGCCTGTGACGTAGATGGTGGACAACAACTCTAGAAGCTGCACTTAATTTAATGCAAAATGAGGAAAAGGTGTGTTGTTTTTGGCTGCAATCATTCAATGTACAGTGGGACATCTGTGAACAAATGGCCCAAAGATCCCAAAATATCCAGAAAATGGACTAAATTTGTCAACTTTAAACGAGCACTTTGGAAAGGACCATCCGCTCACTCCGTTATCTGTAGCTCATTTCACTGGCGCTTTTCCAACATTATGGGCATGTAAGGACACCAACGAAAGGTGTTCAAGAGCCTCTGTAACATGGAGGTAAACAGGGTAAGGACACTCACTTCGCCTGTTTTAGTTGGTGTTAGTTAACGTTAGCTTGACTTGCTAAACTCGGTGCTCAGGTTATACTCGGCTACGTAGCTGCATTACGGAGGTTTATAGTGTCGGGTGACCAAGAGCATCTAACATCACTACAGTCACTTGCTATTCATAACGCAACTTTGTAAAAGTATGTTTTTAGACCTGATTTAAACACAGAGACGAAAATAAGGTGGAAGACTGTTCCAAAGTCTCGGAGCAAAAAACTCAAAACCTGATCATGAAGGTGATCTCAGAGGTTGCGAGGTTGTGGATGTAAGCAAGTGTACAATATAAGAAGGGGTGTGATTATTTAGTGCCTTATAAACAAACAGTAGCAGTTTAAACTGTATTCTGTACTGGACATGTAGCAAACATAGAGAAGCGAGGACTGTAGTGATATGGTCTCTTTTTCTTAGTGTTAGTCAGTAGCCTGGCAGCAGAATTCTGGACTAATTGCAAAAGGAAGATGAAGAAGCAATTTCTCCTTAGGGAAATTGATTTCCTGCATTTAACCCATCCGTGGTAGTAAACACCCTAGTGAGCAATTCTTCACACACAGTAGGGGCAGTGAACACACACACACCTGGCACAACCAAGCAGCAGGCTCCCAACAACCTCAGCACCCAGGGAGCAGCTTGGGGGTTAGGGATAGGTGCCAACGTGTGATAAGTGAACTGATCACAGAAAGACACAGGCCACATTCTGAAGCTGAGAATATGACGAAGTATTATTTCAATGTTAGTTGCCTGTTATATCCTCTGTGCTCTCAAACAATATGGTGCCTACACTTGGATATTCAGTTAAAATCTGACTCTGCTTACACTCCTTATAACATCCTCAGGCCAATGAATCAGGCTGGATGTGTTTAGTGGTTTCTTCTCCAACATTGAAAACGACTTTGAGACCATAGCAAATTCTCAGCCTTTCTGATTGGCTGAGGGCCTTCACTGCTCCAGCTCACAGAGACCTAGATTCCTGAGCAAATGTCAGAGACCAATCAAATCAGCCGTTAGGTAAAGGTTACTCATTTTGAAGTGTAAAAGGAAACACAGAAGTAAGAAGAAAATATACAAAAGCTTTCAAGTATATCATCAAATCACCATTTCATTTGCCCACTCTTTGTTAGTGGCCCTGCTGTCACTTCAAAGGGACCGTCTATGACTGTGGGTAAATGCAGTTCTCTGTGGTTGTTTACGTTCAGAAGCCCTGAATGTCTGTTAACCTGGACTGATGTGTTAGAGCAAGAAATCCACTGTTGTTTGTAGGTAGTGTAACTTGTGTAACATGTCTGGACGTTTTTATGGACTGATTGAATTACCACAGAAACTCATTAGTAACTCAAGCTGTTTAGTTTTGTAGCACTTTCGGGGACTGGGAATACTAACAGTAAAACCAGAAGAGGACCCGGCGTAGCTGCAACAGAGGCTCTATTCTCCCTATCACAGCTCAGTGGAACATTACAATCATTTAGAAGCTGTAATTTTAAGGTAGAAATACTACCTAGTGTTCATTTAACAAAACAGATGAGAAGCTAACATTCACACAAACACTGGCTTGTGTTTCTCATGTGCATAAGATCTGCCTGAGGAGATTAAAAATAACTCACTTAAAAACGTAAGATGAAAATCAAAGGAACATAATTGAAAAATAATTAAGAGGAGCCTAGATCTGAAATCTCCGGAAGAAACAGAAGGCAGTGAGTATGAGTATACCACCTAATTAATGAAAGCTCTTCAAACCTAGTCTGGGATCATCAGTGGGGTTTGGAGAAGTAGCTGGTGATTTGTTTTTCACTGAAAGGCATCCTACAAACATGTTTTAATATAATGGTGCTACATCTGCAGGAAAATCTTCGATTGGGAATAAAGATCGTGCAGGTGTTTTAAGAACAATGGACTGGCCTCTCCATATTGTTACTTGGATTGTGAGAAGCAGAGAAAAACAAACCAACTTCTGAGGCTTAACTTCAGAAAATATACTAATTTATTTATCTATTATTACACTTATATAGCGCCTTTCTAGATACTCAATCAACACTGCTCACACACACACACACACACCGACACACTAGGGTTTGACCCAGGATAGAGAGAGAGAGACACACACACACACACGTTCATTCATTCATTCCAACGTAGCCTCTGTTTTTAGACCGTGGGAGGAAACCGGGACGCCGGTGGAAACCCATGCAGACACAGGGAAAGCACGGAAAAACCACCCAGATGGGACTTGTGCCCAAAATCCAAGCACTGAGAGGCGAACATTCTCACCACCGAGCCACAGTTCCAGTTAAAAAACTGACAACAAGCCTTCTGAAAAGAACTGCTCCAGCTAATTAACATTCGTGCTAGTTAAAAGAGTAGCATTTTAGATACAGGAGAACAGATCTCCAGGAGGTGTATTAATGACCACTGAACAAAGCTGTGTCTGCAGTTTCGATAAATGAGACGAAAATGCACCAAACCATGGAATTTAAAATAAGCACAAAATATTTTTTCTCTCTCTCTCTTTCAATTTATAATAATCTTATTGTGATTAGACTATAATGTAAATTTACTCATATCGTCTCAGTACAATTCCCCACAGAAGGAGCCAATTTGAACTTTGGACCGCTCATACTATTTTTAAAATCAATCAATCACCACCAATGAGAAAACATGGACAAAACAGGGCAGACTAATCCCCAAATGGAACAAACATAGAAATGTAATTTTTGGGGTCGAACTGATGCAACTGCATCAATAATGAATCCCATTTGATGCCTTTGTAATTTTGTGTGCACAAGAAAAACAAAATCCACCTTTTAAAACGCTCAGAGAATCAAATCCTGAACGTTAATAAAAATGCAAATTTCTGATCCTGCCAAATGCACATCCAAACATCTCTAAGAACGACTACACTGTGTTGTAGTGCTGGTGATGGCCATTAGGGGGCAGTAACTGTCCACTCTGAGGAATTGCGGGAGGATCAGCTGCCCCTCATCTTTCCCCGTGAGTGACTTGGAGTCAATACTATAGATTAGACAGAGGTAAATACACCAGGGCCTGTGCAGCCTTGCTTCATTAGAGGAGACTGGCAGCAGTAGCTACAGCGCTAGCGGTGGTAATTACTATTAATTGGCATCCCGGATTCCATTCTGAAATCCCAAGGGGGGTGATACTTTATGCATGGTATTCACCTAATATTCCATTAATGAATGCCTGGATTACAGAGCTACTGATGTGAGCCATGTCAGGTTGTCTAATAAAGTTTCAAAGAGCAAAGGACAACAAGTATCAGAGAAGATACCATCTGAAAAAGAACATTTGTGAAATATATCATCAATTAATACTTTTCTGAGTATTTCACTGGTATCATGAGTATTCCTAGAGCAGTTCTCCCCAATGGTGGCTTGTAAGAACGCTTGATTTGGACTTGGACCACCAGAACCGTAATTCATTTTAAAAAGCCAGGGCAAATAAATGAGTTTTTAAATTTGGGAGATGACTTTATGAACAATGGAAGATTGTTCCATAGTTTCGGTGCAGCGTCAGAGAACGCCTGTTCACCCTTAAACTTCACCCGAGTACGTGGAACTGATTTGAAGATCGCAATGATCTTATTAGTTGACCCTTCTAAACCTGCAGACAGCATTGTGGGAAATCTTGCGGATCGACCTACATATCGTCGCAGTCCGATTAAAAACACGCATCTCCATTTTCAGTGATTTTCACTCTGTGTTTTAGGAGAACACTGTGGTGACACTGAGGTGAACGTGACTTGTTGGAATCCACTAAAAGAAATCTGCGTTTGTCAGTATTTCCCAGTAAAGATGTTACCCCCGAGAAATACAGTCCCCTTTCCTGCTCTTGAAAAATTAGCTTTTTGCAGATACGTGTTTTTAATTGGACAGTGACAATATGTTAAACCTACTGAGTCTTTTTTGACGCAGATCTCAAATTTGATCAGCAAATCAGTTCTGTCTTGAGGAGTAGCTTTTATTAGCTTAGAAAAATCTACAAAAATCCAAGTTATTCCATTGGATGTTAGGTCTGCTCCGTTTCCCTTTAAAACGTATCCTTTTACACCATGGCATTTTAATTGCCAAATTATATGCTAATTGCTAATTTGTATGTGTATGACTCTTGTACAGCACTTTGGCTGACAGTCGTGTAAAATGTGCTCTATACATTACATCCCTTAATTATTTTCATGGGTATATCTTGGGTATCGCGAGTACCTCTAGAGTAGTGCTGCCTAAAGTTGGTTTGTTAGAAAGAGGCTTGACTTGGCCCACAAGATGTTAACATTATCCCACCTCATCCTCCAAACCGTGAATGTATTTCTATACTTTAAAAGTCCATAAGATTAAATTCTGTTATTTTCATTTGAACCCAGTGTTCAGTTGCGCACACGCAGCTTGTTTAACAGCCATTAAATAAATAGGTGCTTTCTAGAGGACATGATTGCACCGAGTTACAACGGCATTAGTGAGGTCAGGTATTAGCTCTGGTTTCACATATTTGTTAAACGCTTCCATTTATTCCAAAGAATGATTTACATCTCTGTGTCTGACACCTGACATTGAGCCTGGTGAACTTGAGCTCATATGCAGGTGCTCCAGCTTGTCCCATATTGTATTATGCTTTTCTATGGAGATTAAGTTGTGGGTGCTCAGCTAAACATCTTTGTCCACAATGGGGACACCTTAAAATAAACCAATACACTAATTAGAACGGACTTTTGTGTCTAAGAACTACAATATTAAATTTTACTTAGTGTCTACTGTTAAAAGAATATCCTGTAATATAGAGATGCAATGGTGAAATGTGTCATAATGGCTTATTCTCTCTCTCTCTCTCACTCACACACACACAAACACTCACACACACACAAAGGTCTTTGTGCTAACCTGGCAGTGGTGCTGTGTCATATTTCTGTCTCTCAGTGCTGATTCCTCAGAGGCCTTCAGCTCTACCATGTTCCTCTCTTCTCTGTTCTATTGTCTATGCACACGTTACACTGCAGTGTGTGTGTGTGTGTGTGTCTGTCATCAGCTCAGCCTCACTGCCAGTCTTTTGCTGAATACATGAATTCTCAACCTCGGCTACAGCCTCAAAAACCATGCGCTAGTGCTGTATGAGGAGGACAAAATGAGACCTAGCGATTATCCTGTTACTGCAACTTAAATTTACCTAAAAATTACTAACTAATTAAATACACTGGCAAACCCTTAGATCAGAGTGCACTGCAATCTGAGGACTTACAGGAGCACTATGTAATATATTTACTTTAAAATTACAGCTTCAAAATCATTGAGAGGCTTGACTGACCTGTAGTAGGGAGAACAGAGCATCTGTCACTGCTCCTCTGTGCTCAGCCCTGCAGAAACGGCACTGTGTAACTTTAGGAGGTGGGTAGGAAACCACTCCAGCCTCCCTCTCCCTCCCCATTGATTTCAGTATAGTGCTGTAAAAATGAATTATGATGGGGGAGCTGCATCTGTTAACAGACATCCGCGCTGACTGGCACCATGCTGTGAGATGAAGGGAGGGGGCCATGGCACCCACCCAGAGGGTGAAGCCAATTGTGCCCTTCTAGGAATCCAAGCCTCGAATGGCTGAAGCATTACTGGGGTTCAAACCTGTGATCCCTTAAAAACAGAGCCAGTGCTTAGATCACTGTGCCACTCAAGAGCCCCTGTGTTTTTCATGACGTGTGTCACACTTGTGTATTGATCTGTAAAGCACTGTATTTACAAGATTTGTGGGACAATGCCTGGCTCACACTACAGGGTTTAAAAAGACCTAACTGATGTTGAAAAGGTGAGACACCCCACACAAGACATTTTAAACAGATTTGTCTGTGCTTCATTGTTGTTAGTCCTCAAAGTTCCCACGAGGGGTGGGCAATATGGCCCTTAAATAATATCACGATACTTCAGGGTATTTGGGCGATAATGATATCTTTGGCGATAAAAAAAAAAAAAAAAAAACACTGAAAAATACTTTCATTAATTTCAAAAACAGACTATTGCCACAAAATATCGGTTATATAATTATATTTAAAAATAATAATTATATTTATTAACATTTTATTTTAGTACAAATCTACCAATTTTAAACATTCAGAAAAAACAACAAATAAATGTGTAAATTTGTCTGTTCTGTGGTTACTGGCTTCTTTCATATCTTATAATTACAGTGCTGTACATCTGATATTTTATATCCAAACCACCTCTGAAGTTACTTCTCTTTTGAAGCAAACGAAGTGTAACTGCATGACGTCACGACCTAAACAAGTCAAATATCACGATTACCACGATATTCATATTTCTTATTGCGATATTGTTGCGCACGATACGATATGGCACAGCCCTAGTCCCCACACTACACCATCCGCGCCGAATGAACACCAGACACTTTCCGATCACACACACCGACAGACAGCTCCGCTCCTCAAAATCGTGCAGGAGTTTCTCCCGAAAGGCTACATCCCGAGAGCAGACGGGAGTTCCTCACACAGTCGGGCTGTGTCCGAAACAGCGTTCTCTTTGCCTCAAAAGGTAGCATTTTGAAATGAAGGTGTTCGTAACTGAGTCACAGAGTTGTTCATATTTCAGCACATTGCCAGGGCCCCTGTTCACTAGTGCCCCTTCACCAGAATAACAACGTCTCTGGAGCAAAAACAAACAATTAATCAAAGCACCCAAAGATAATTCGGTGACACTGAGGATGCTGATGACACTTCACAAGGCGGCAAATACTTCAATACTTACATACGTCAGTCTTTTATGGTATAAACATGCAATAACAAATAAACAACATACTTTGAAGACAAAATTGAAGCGATTACTAGGTAGACATGCATCCGTATCTTAAACACTGATAATTAGCAACTGTTTCTGATATACCTTCATTTAAAATATACAAGATGTAAGATTAAAATACACAAAACGGCTTAAAGGAAATCTCTAGGCTTACACACATGTAAGAACCTGTGTCCTGTTCATAAGTTTACCATTAAAAGGTTTATAATATCAGTTATAACAGCTGTGTAAAGGATTAGTAAAGTTCTTGACATCTTTTCACCAAATATCTATTTCAAAGACCTAAAGATAAGATAGTTGAGGGCTTGATATTTTCGGATGGGAGGTCTGTTCTCAGAACAGTAGTAGCTGTCTAAAATTTCCAATAGCACTGCTGTGTCTGATCCACATCAGTGTGATGACAATGCATGACTCACGTGACCACGCCCATCTCTCTTACTTTCACCAAGATTTCTTATCCAGTGGGAATCCACCGTAAACATTACTGATGTCCTTTGGTAAAGACTCCCCACGTAAAACTAATCATGTCCGGGCAGGGCTTTAGGAATTAAAATGAGAAATATGAAGTAAAATATCCAACCACTGTGACTGCTGCTTTGAGACAGATGAGTGGGTATAATTTCCTTAAAATCCATTTTACAGCATGACAAATCAGGTTGGGGTTGTCGTCCAGACTAGAGTTCTGGAAAGATTTCCTAAACTAATCTTCCCTGCTTTTGTTTGCTGTCTTCATTGCTTTGATTCCTCTGAGAGTGGCGAGGTGAAGCCACTTATAAAGTAAAGGATGGCCAGAGCAAACCCAGTGTAGGAGACTAAGCCTGGCTGATTCCACAGCAGAGTCAATAACACAAGTTTGAAGTACACTCCCAGAGCATGCTGGACACACAGAAAGAAGAGGCAAGATCAATATGGCTTTGAAGGCCTTTCCTCTAACTCTTATTAGCCAAACGTGCTAATACTTGGCCAAACACTTTATAGTAACAACCAGACAAAAAAACCTTGAGCAAATCTTAAAGCATTTCATTCTCAAGTGGTAAACAAATTACACACACATTGAAAAAGGTTAACCTCACCCCCAACAGGACATGAGGCTGGAGTACAGTTGCCAGTGTTCCATTAGTTCCCCCTAATCCCCAACCAATGTTGACTGTTGACTGCTTTCTCCACATATTTTCCACCTGATTAGCTTCTACAATGAACAGAAGATGGGATTTCATGCCCCATCAAAAGCTTGACCTCAAACCTTTCCAACATGTTGGGAATATAATGTAAATGGGTAGTTTATTTCAGAGTAGTACAAATTGCAAAACTGGAAGCAAATAAATAATAAAACCTGTTCACTTCAGGCAAGTCACATCATCTGAATTTGGGTCTTATTTCTGACAGACAGTAACAGAACAGAGAGATATATGCGCTCATATACGAGTCAAAGACCAACACATATCCAAAACATTAGATAGCTATAAGCTGATTCATAAACAAAATACTGCATTTATAATGATGTGGAACAGCAGATGTTTAACATTAATGTTAGAGAGTGAGGCTGTGTCCCAAACAACACACTATTGAACTTTACATACTACACTAGAGAAACACTGCTAAGGGTAGTATATGACACTCTTTTACACACTATTCAGTGCTGCAGTGGGCAGTTTGGGACACGGCCAGAGACTCTATATTTGAACAGGAGCCTTAACGAAGGCTGAAATGAGACCCACCTTGTCTGACTCACTGTGAAAACACATTAACCTTAGTGACCATTTTAAAAATAAAAGTTTAAGGAAAAAAGCATATTTATTTCTCCCCATGGTACAATTTTTTTTGAGGGGACAAATGCAGCTGTTTCCAATTTTGCAGGAGACCCACCCTCCCTTCCCCCACGGTTCCTACGCCAATGGTCATGATACACTGTGACAAAACTAAAAAGAGGCACTTCAAGCTGACATGCACAAATTAAATTAAAAAAAACAAAACACTTATTTTAAAATTCTGAGGAGGTTTCCTCGTCATTTGCTGCTCTCCAGTAAGTTTGCAAGTGGTCTACTGTGTTTACGAAGCCCCAGTGTCTTTAAATGGTTGTTTAAAAAAAAAAAAAAAGTCTTTCTCTTACTCTCTTCATGGCAGAGGCATCTGTATTTTAAACAATGGAGAGAATGCCAAACATGGAAAAGCAAAAAGCCAGATGAGGACATTGCTCTATTCCTGCTCCATAGGGGTCCATGTACCTTTTGTTTATTGGTTTTCCATTTCTAATCTTGCAATAGAAAAATGGAGAACGACCCATTTCCGTATTCTGTATGTTATGAGAGTGTAGAATTTATTTGTTTTTTTTTTCCTTTTCTTCCAACACATCAAAACAGAAATACAGGAGGTCCTCAGGTTACGTCAGTCCCGAGTTACGATGTTTCATGGTTACGATACATCTCCCATTTACTGTATAAAGCCTTGTTTCGACTTAAGTGGTTTTGCATTGTAAACATCGTAACGTGAACTTCGTGTGTGGTGTGCGTGGCGCGTCGGAAGAATACACGGTTATGCGGCTCGGGACCGAGGAGGATAGGTGTTAGGATAGGATAAGTGCTTACAGTATGTTATTTACGTACAGTATGTACGTATGTTCCGACTTACACCGAAAATCGGTTTACGACGCAACGTAGTAACGGATCAGCGTCGTAAGTCGAGGACCCCCTGTACAGGGAATATTAGAATCGGGTATATTTTGATTTTAGTTCACTATAAATTGATATTTGGTTTTCCCCAATGTGCATAAAAATGTTCCCCGTCCTTGACCATATTTTTTATTAAATCGTGAAATCGGTCAAATATGTTCATCTTTAATCAACCAGCAAAATAAATCCCTCTGTTTCAAAATATATGGCGCTATTAATTAAAAATTTCCGGTTGGCTAAAATCTGCAGCCTAATCCCTAATTAGCCACAAACAGGAATTAAAAAAAACATTTAATTTACAGGTGTTCACATTCATTTTTCGTATTTAGTTTTATTATGCTGTAGAAAACTGTTTGTTTTCCTTAAATCAATTATATTTATACCATTCAAAATAGGGAAATAGGTCGTTCTCTGTTTTTCTACTGCAGGATTAGAAATGGAAATCCAATTAACGAAAGGTACACGGACCAATAGGTGGGTAATATTGACTTATTTTTGCTGTCTCGGATCACTTAAGGTGGAAATGTCTCCAGATTTGGGATACGGCTAACTGCATTACAGAAAGTGCTACAAAACGAAACAATTCGAGATACAAATGTGTTTCTGTGGGAATTCAAAGAGTGAATAAAAACTTACAGACAATTACACTTCAGCCGCATACAAACAACAGTCCAACAACAGGAATTACCATTCCACCTTAATAGACATGACGCTTCTGAACGTAAACAAACCAAAGAGGACTGCAGTTGAAGGTGCAGTTTGTTGCCATATTGAAGATGACGAACCCATCTGTTGCAGACCTCTTATTTCTCATTTAACTCTCGTCACAAATGTCAACAGAATAATATTTATATGTGAATGATGAATTTCATTCACTATTTTTTGTTTTGTTTTTTTATTTAATATAAATATATATAAACCACCAGAAGAAAAAAAGGTGAAGATAAACCCAAGAAACCAAAGAACCTACTTTAATAAGTTACTATTTTAAGGAAAGATATATTTAAAAAGAAGGTGTCCTCATATATTTTCCAGGCAGTTTAATGTAGTGGAATAGCAACAAGAGGAAGAAGGGTTTGAAGTATGTAGTGGGGAACACCCCTTATAGGAATCTCAATTCTCCTCCCCTTTCATGTGCATGTGGGATGTCTCCTGAGATGGTGAATGGAGTGTCCCTCAGGACTCAACGTAACTCATTTCAGCAGAGTCCACACTTAATGAGAGCAGCTTTGATGTGTAAATCAGTGGTTGCACAGGATTGAGTGTCTCTGCTGCCCTCTACTGGACACTAGCCCTTTATCACAGAGTGCACCAAAAGCATGCACCAAAACAGTTGTACATACTCTCTCTGGCAGGTTGGATGGTCCTTTATCCCACTCAGCATGTTGCTAATGTTAATGTCCTCATCCAAGAGTGTTGAGCTGAAGTATGACGTTGTGTTTGCAACAGCTTGAAAACACACAATGCTACTTCAAATTTCTCAGGAGACGACTATTATAGGCGTCACCCTTCTAGCTTAGGGGCATTGTGTGATTGGGTAGAACTCTGAACTACATCTAAACCAAGGATACAACTGTGTACATCTGATCTTCTGCTAGAACCGTGTGTGCCAACCAGTCGATCATGATGATCAGGTCCTTCTCCAAGACCATGCAAGTCGATAGCGACATCTCATGCTACTTCAAACTACTATAGCTGCGTCATTCTGTATCCGCAGTGGTTCACTGGCCACTTAATGAGGGACATTTAAAGCCATGGTCACACCGGGTTTGTATCTGCGAATTTTAACATGTGGATTCGCGTCTCTGATCAAATGTGCTGCTGCTCTGTCTTTGCCCTCTGAGCGGAGACGGCGGCAGCGCTGATGATTTCGGTTTCAAAACAGAAGATATTAAACAAATAGGGGGCGCTGTGGGAGCTCAATGACTGCTGATGTCACGGTCTGAAAACGGGTGGAGAAAAGCCAAGCCCAGTAGCCCACTACAGTTGTAAGTTTAGCGCTGAGCTTGGGTTAAAAGAGAAAGGAATTAAGCTGTAATTAAACCGATATAATTCTGAGAAAACCCTTCACTTGACTTTGTGCTCACAGGTATATGTCTTTATCCTCTAAATATGTGTGCTTTGAGCCTCAGTTCGCTGAAAAATCTGCTGTGGTGTGATAAGTGCCCGTTAGCGCCAGCCGTGCTTCTAAACACTGTACACCGTCTCATTTCGCTTATTTTCAAACTTTTCTGTTCCTCCAGCACCAGTTGCTGAAATTTGCTCTCTCTCTCAGAAACGGGTTTTTATCGTCAGTGTGCAGTATCGGGCTGTGTTTAGCTAAATTCACTCGACTTTGTGCTCAAAGATATAAGACTCAGCGCAGCCTGACAGAGCACCCCATGGTAATACCGTATACCGAGATAATATTTTGAGATGGTATTACGGTAGAAAAAATGTGGATACTGCCCATGCCTACCTGTGTAGCTCTTACAGACAGTGTACAGCCTCAGCCCACACTCAGCTGTACATTAATGAAGTAAGTAAACAGTTTCCTATGATGTTATTGGAGGCGATGGGGACATACACAGCTTTGTTATTTGAAGTGGCGTAAGTCTGCTATTAACGCTGGTAGGTTTTTCATTTGTTCAGATTTCAAAAGTTGATTTTATACGTAAAAAGGTTGGTGACCACTGTGTTAAACTATACCCTTAAATCAAGTATTTGACTCAAATTGCTTCCTCTGAAAGTAACAATGTCGGTTACAGAGCTCTGTGTATGCGATATTAACTTAAGTCGTAAGTGAATACCCCCGACGTTTATTTCACCATGCCTAAGTAATTGGACTGCATGCTTGCCATTTCGTTCAGGCCTGGACGAGCGCCTATTAATCAAAGAGTAATTGGACACACAGCCCAGATAGATGGTCCTGCTCCACTTTCGGTCGTATACGAATTAGACCGCTCTGAAGTGCTCATTTCTTATCTGAAGGAAACCAATTGTGTTATATAAGCATGGAATAAATAAGAGTGGTTGGAGGTTATGAATCAGGATGTGCGGCGAGATGGCCCACATGAAGATACTCGCTCAGCGTGACAGAGCAAATCTCTGATACATCTTCATTATTTCCTACGACATGCAGTGCAGGCAGCATACTGAGATCTGCTGCTTTCACAAAAAAAGAAAGAAATATAGCCATACAGCCAAGAGGAATATCTAAATATATTCACCATTTCACACTACTGTACCTGGCGTAATCAGACATAACTATAGGCAGCATCGTGTGATTATATTTCCCAACATTTCCCACCATTATTGAAACAAATGGCACACTGTTATTTGACAGATGTCTCTTCCGAGAAGTGAGGAAGTCCAGTGACAGAGCATTAGCGGGAGTACAAAAAGAGGCAGTGGACGCCATATTTTCCAAACGTTTGCGTAATTTAACGGCTAAGATGTAAACATTCAGAAGTCATTCCGAATATTTTGATGTTAAATAATCCAGAACTGTTGATGGAGGTTGTGTTGGTGATAGGAACCAGACAGCTGAAGAGTTTTATACCTCTAATCCGTCCTTCAATTTAATCATTACATGAAATTGTTACGAATCCACAGCCTGACGTCAGAACCCTCGTTGTGTGGTAGCTTCAAAAAGGCTTTAAGTCAGAACTGATTTTTCCACAATCGTTACTTAACCTCCCTTGGGCCTTTAGAATTAATTTTTTGTTTTGTTTCTGGTCTTTTAAGACTGATTTATTTTCTGATTGGCTGCCTTGTATTGTGCCCTCATTCTCTTGAATACAAAACCGCTAAATTTGGTGTGAAATGGCAAGATTACATTTTTGTTGAAGGAATAAAAAGCTAGATGAATTTGTGTGTTATTTTATGGCATCCCAAAACAACTTCAAAACAGTGTGCTGTCTAGGGAGAGAATGGGATGTTGTGAAAAGCAAAGGGAATGTTTTTCCATGGTATGGGCCCTTTAAACAGAATAAATAATATACTGCTATTTAAACAGTGCTGAGTGACATGAGTTTAACACAGGAGAGCGTCCTCTTTTTATTTGGCCGGTGATGAGAGATAAGGAGCAGCTGCTAAAGCTCGCTGGCCAATGATTAATAGAGGTGTGTATTAAAATGGATGTGTAGTAGAACTCTCTCTCTCTCGAACACTCTCTCTCTCTCTGACTCACCAGTACTGCTGCCACTTCTCCTCTTCAAACACGTCCTCCGGAATGGGATTGATCAACACCAAGTCCGACACTTGCCTGGACACACAGAGACAGAGTTTGAGCAATGTGAGTTTGGAGGAGTACAGAATGCAAACCAACCTCAACCTATGTGTGTGTGTGTGTGTGTGTGATTCCTTTTGCATATCAGTCTATGGCTGTGTCTGAAACAAAAGGCAGCAACCTCGATGCCTTGCTGCCTGTGCTGTCTCTTTAGTCAGTGCTTTAGAAGGCAGTGTTTAGATGCTTCCAAAGAGCAACATGCCACGATGTTGCTAGGATACCAACAACTGACTGCCTTCAGTTGTGATAAACAACACATATTACTGTTTATAACTGAAATAAAACTTTAAAAAGGTAAATTATACTAATTTTAACAATAATAGTGTGTATGAAGGAGGAGGCAACAATGGCTGTGACTTGCAGGTATCTGCTCTTTAACTGCTCATCCTAAAATAACTAGGCTTCATTCATTCATTCTTTCATTGTCAGTAACCCTTATCCAGTTCAGGGTCACGGTGGATCCGGAGTCTACCCGGAATCACTGGGCGCAAGGCAGGAACACACCATGGAGGTGGCACCAGTCCTTCAGAGGGCGACACACACTCACACGTGGGAGGAAACCGGAGCATCTGGAGAAAACCGACACGAATACGGGGAAGGCTTGGTATTATTATTATTATTATTATTATTGTTAATAATTATAATAATACTTTATAGGGGGAAAGAAAGCACAGGATTATTGTAATCTTTAAACCCATAATTTAGTTTCCTTTTTCAAGGTAAATGTAAGTATAATTTCTAAACCCACTATATTCTAACGAATGCTGCCGTTGACCGTGCTGAGGCACAGGATTATGGGAACTCTAAGGCAGCGAAGGATGCTTCTACGCTGCCTTCAAAATCGGCCAGATAGAGGAACCTTAGCAGCGTTTTTCACAGGTATTCGATTCAGAATCCCTCCCTCCCTCAGAATACTGCCTCAGTAGACACCACTGCAGTCATTTCAGACACAGCCCATGTGTTTCTCATCTTTGTGTTCTTTGCATTCACACTGAAAAATACACAGATCAGCCACAACACTAAAATGACCTCCCTTACACTCCCTACACTCATTATCCTGACCATACAGGTGCACTTTGTAGACCTTACTGTTACAGACAGAGTTCCTATTGTCAGGACCCCCAGAGGACCAGGGCGCTGCACTGACACTAACGTGGTGGTGGTGGTGTTAGTGTGTGTCGCTCTGGTACAAACGGATCAGACACAGCAGTGTTGCTGGAGTTTTTAAACACTTCAATATCACGGCTGGACTGAGTATTGTCTGCCCACAGCGTCCCAAGTCCACTGATGAAGGACTAGAGGACGACCAACACACACTGTGCATCAACAGATGAGCTACTGTGGCTTACTAACAGATGAGGTACATGTGTCTAAAAGAGGGACCCCGTGTTTAATAATTCCAGCAGCACTGCTTTGACTGATCCACCAGTGCAACACACACCACAAGATGTTATGTGGTGTCGTATTGCAGCATCATTTATTAAAGGTTCGCACTGCAGTGTTACTGCTAGTGCACAATCTGATCCGACCCCGACCTCCCAGTGTAACCTTTCTGATTAATGAAGCTAAGACGTATACTGTCACCTGGCCGGTCCAGCCTTTAAAACGAATGGGGTCGATGCCATTGCGGGGGCAATATTTTCATTTTGCAGGTGCAGCTGGGCTGTGGTGGCTTAATTTACGGGGTTAACGGCTGCGCATCAGTGCTGATGAAACGTTAAATCTGTCACGGGCTTGGTGGAGGTGTGGGGGGCGACCATAATCAGCCCACAGTAGAAGAGGGATTTATAAGGAACTGCTTCAGCATGCAGCAGAGACCTGCAGTGGAACGGTAGATTGCAGGCTTAGCCACAGCAGGGATAAGGAAATGACATGAATACAAGCTTAAAAAACTATTTTACAAAAGAAACGTGACAGATACAGTTTTCTACTTACACTAAATACCCAACATGTCTTGACTGAACCACTTCATTTGTGGGAGAGTTTAAATGAAAGGTTACTATTATTTAAGTAATGGTACTGTAGTGTTTTTGTGGTCATGGTCATGTTTCCCTGACTTACTGAGGGACTTTTTAGCCGACTAGCTGACACCTGCCATTGAGCATTGTGAGCCTGTTTACATCATGTCCTGTTTCATTTCTTGGTTATTGAGATTGTGTAAGCCGTGTGAGCACAGCTAGACTTCTCGGTCCACAAAAAGGCATCATATAGCCCCTGTCCACTCATTGCAATGCATATATAATGAATTTTAAATGTAAAAATAAGCCACAGAATACGCCTTTAATCTTTTTGGTAGAGTCAATATACACAACATTAATGCAGTTTAAATGTAGCTAAGAGCTCCAAAAATGTGCCTGCTCTGAGCTGCGAGGGTGAGTCAAATCACAGGTTAGAAAAAATATATAAAAATGAGTGGACGGTGATTTTAAACAGATTTCAAGCAGATTGCACTATTAATGGACAGTATTAACGAGTAGTTTCTAGTGCTGTCCCAATTACATTTTTAGGGCTTTGGAGCTTCAGCCGTAATATGTAGTGAATATTCAAATATATTGAACACGTTAACCACAGCTTCAAAGAGGTGGTCTGATGTCAGGAACAAAGCCGACAAAATAAACAGTGGCTTTCCATTCTTTGCTGTAAGTTGGCTGTTTTTGAATTTAGATTGGTTTAGTCTTCGCTCGCACAGTGGCCTTTCAGTTGACGAGGCTGAATACGGGTGGAGTGCTGGGGGAACAGAGTGCTGTAGAGCCTGAATACAGAACATCAAAATTAAATCCGATTACCCACCCAACGAATATCCAAATGCCGAAATATTCAGGGCCAGCCTTGGCAGTTTCCATAATTTAACCCTTACAACAAAGAATCATATATGTCAAGGGTGCACAACTCCAGTCCTGGAGGGCCAGTATCCAGTAAAGTTTGGTGATTCCTTTGCTCACACACACCTGATTCAACTCATCTGTTAATTGACAGGTTTAAGGGTTGTGTTTTAGCAGAGGAATCACCAAACTTTGCTGGACACCGGCCCTCCAGGACTAGAGTTGTGCACCCCTGATATATGTGAAATATATTGTATAATACCTCTTGAAATTACTTCGATTAGAATCAACATGGAACACATCTGTTTCATATTTTTTGCCGTATTCAGTCATTATTCTTGGGTTAAATTCCCAGTGTAACCTAAACATCACAACAAATATTTGGTAACTTGTATTTTAACATGTTCTTGAAATCGGATCAGAATGAATCGGATCAGAATGGGTCGTATGTAACATAGGACAGGCCACTAAAGCTTTTCAATTGTTAAACAGGTCGGAACACACCTTTTAGAAACACAAGTATGCTTTTAAAATAGACATCTCTATGGTCTCTATGTCTTCACCAAGAACTCTGTCATTCTGGAAATGAGGTCACACATTCACAAACTCACACACTGTCATCCAGGATGTTGAGTAAATGTCACTTATGGATGTCATGATTAAAAGTGAAGGATAAAAAATGTGTAAAGGATTGTTCAGACCTTGTAAAAGTCACCATGGGCTCTTATAGATTAAAACAACTCACAAATATAAAATAATTCTTGGATTTAAAAGGCTATATTCCATGACACATCTGTTAATTTCCATTGAGTAGTGCTACTAAAATGACAATGGCATCTCTTCATTACAAAGTATCATATTATAAACAGAATTAGAATTAAATTAGAGTTTTAATTGAATTATTTTTTCAAGAACTAATTAAGTTAAATGATTAAAAGGAAGACATCACCGACAAACATTCTCTACACGCTAAAGGGACAAATCGTATGTTAGAGTGCCTCTTCAATGTTAGAAACGTCCAACTTAATGTAATTGAAGCAACAGAAATGCCCTTTCTTTGACCGTGCATTAAAGCCAGACCTCCATGTATTCTGTCCCATTTAGTTATTCAATTATAGTCCGAGTTTCTGCCGGATCAAAAACCACCAGAGATGCTACCTCCATGCTTTCACTGGGCACCGAACCAACAGCTGTCTCAAGGTTTGGCCAAGCTGTCAAAGTGACTGATATAGGGTGTGAAGACTTACGTGTCATGGATGTGGCTGTAGAACCTGGCGTTGAGTGCGCCCAGCTCAGAGCCAACCAGAACGAAGGGTGTGGCTATCTCAGCGGCCTTCACCAATCGGTGGAGGTCGTCTACCATCCTGGGGGTACAGAAGGGGAGCGAGAGAGGGGGAAAAAAGAGGAATACAGGTCAACTCGTTGCAGGCACACTGGTGAACACGGCCGGGAATGAGTGAAGGCTAGACATAGTGCATCTGACGCCTCATTCATCACTGGGGCGTGTTATGACACGTGTATCCGTTGACCTCCGACCCCCGCCTCCTCTTCTCCAGACAGCGGTGCAGACATTAGCAGAGCGGTCAGCTCCGTCCTTGTCTATTACATGGGAGCTGGACCGGCTCGGGACTAGCTACGCAACGGAGAAATCTAATTAGCAATACGCACCAGGAGACGGAGAGCCATGGGGTCAGGAGGAAAGATTTCAGACATGGTACTTAACCAAAAGGCCAAAAAACACATACTCGGGTAAGCATAAGACATAATACATTTCGGAGCCACTCAGAGCACTGTTACGTATTGAATGGATGCATATGGCACTGAATTATCATTTGGAAAAGGTCAAACTGTAACTCGTCTTTTAGTGTCCAGACAATTCAGTCTTATGCTATGCCACCTGCTACATATTCAACCAAAAATTGCACAAGATTATTTTTTACTGCTCATTTTTTAGTAGGTAAAAGGCTCCGGAATCTTTTCCTGAAATGGGAAAAGAGTTCAAGTCCCCGTTAGCTAGCATTATGCTGGGTAATGGCTTCTGTAACTGCTTCCTCCAGATCAGGGTAACAGTGGGTCCTGAGTCTACCTGGAAACACTGGGGATAAGGAACACACATAGACCCTGTGTAAGTCTATCACAGGGCATCACACACTCACCCAGTCATTCATAGTCACACCTGTGGAGGATTACACACAGTCAACCGGTCAGTCATGCATCCATGTCTGTGGACAGTTTCACACGCTCAACCAGCCCTTCACACACTCAAATCACGGGACACTCACCCATTTACACTGACACTCACACCTATGGAGAGTTTCACACACACACACACCTCTGAATGAGTTTGACATGAGATGATCTTTGGTGCATCTGCTGTAAATGTAGCTTTCTTTAATATAACTCTCACTGATATGAAACACAAGTGGACACAAACCGCATCATCCTCTGCTGATGTGCTGTATTTTACAGCTCTTCATCTGCTCGGCTGTTTCCTTTCCCAACAAATCAAAGTGCCAGCCAAATGAAGAGGTCTCGCCGCAGTGGGCTGAAAGGGCATTCATCAGAGCGTCTGCTTTTCGCCGCTTATTGAATTCTGGGAGGGGAAAATTGATTGCTGTTATCAAAACCCATACCATGTGCCTCCTGCTGTGGCCAGACGGCTGGACGAAGAGCTGGAGCCGGAGCGTGCAGAAAAATGCCATACACTGAAGTCTCAAAAACTAAATACGAGATGTTTAGTACTTAAAGGGGATATATTATACCTCTTCTCTGCGAGTTAACACAGCTCTCAGGGGCTTTAATGTCAAATAACCACAAGAAAAAAAAAAACACACAGCAGCATTCTCCCCCTGTCTAAACAGCCCTGTTCAGAACGGCCAGTTTCAGCGCCTGTTCCTTTAAATGAGAATGAGCCACAGCTCAGTTCAGCGCGAGAGCCCAGGAGTGAAGAGCAGAAGCTGTATTTTAGCCACTTTCACTTGGTTCTCTTTCATGTCTGTTCCCATTTTTACGCTTGTGTTTTTAGACTCCAGAGCAGTAACTGGAGATACACTTTTTTTTTTTTTTTGACGTGCAATGTTCTTTCTTGGCTATTTCCTTTTCTCTGTAACAGCATCTTGACAGCTCCACATCCTTTCCAACCCATAATACTGACTTGTCTTCTCACAGTGTAAAGCGTGACAGAAACACTTGTGGAATCTTTTCAGATCTGAAGGATGTGTGGAGCTTGATTTTTCTCGTATATTTCTCAAAGAAAAAGGCTTTAAGTATTGTTTATCTGATGGTGACCGCACCAGGTCTTGCATGGTTATCAGGAGTACCGTGTCCTCTGCATCTTTTAATTTGTCAGTACTTCTGCTTTTCGCTGTTTACCGAGTTCTGGAAGGAAAATGTATTGCTCAGATCAAAACCCAGGCATGAGCCTCCTGCTGCGGACAGCCTGCTAGAAAGAAAAACTGGGGCCGCAGCGTCTGCAGCCAGTGTTGTACTGTGTCAACAGTTATGAGATAACGGCAAGCAAAAACGTGCTGGACGGTCAGAGTGGCCAATGAAGCAGGACGGTGTGCCTAGGAAGGACATGCACGCACACACACATCTTTCTCCTCTAACACGGTCAAACAGGACAGTAAGAGCTGATTGAAAATCAGAGCTGGCCATCATGCAGTACAGAGGCCAAATGGATGCCCTTGCGTGGAAGGCTGAAGGTTGTTTACATTAAAGGAATAACTTCCTGCTATGTTTTACGTCTATGCCACAACCCGTGAGATCAGACACAAGGTTATTTGTGTAAACCATGACAGAGGACATCCGTAAATTGTGGTGGTCTGCTTTAAGCTGATGGAAATCATTTCTCTTTCAGAAAGGTGCAACTAAAACTATTGGTGCTTTTCCACTTCGTGGGAATGGCTCGACTCGGCTCACTTTTAATTAGTCGCTTTTCCACTAGCACAGCTTCCCCACGCAATGGGGAGCCACAGACTGCAAAGTCAGGTGCTGTTTGCTCGTTGTGTCTTTGTTTTTCTTGTTGCGTGCTTGGCTTTCACTGGAGATTTATCAGCCGCCAACCCAAGGAGCGTTTGATCCTCCTCAAAACCCCTTGAAAGCTGCTGTAACTTCAGAGATTTAATAAGAGGCAAGTTTGGGCTGGACCTCTGCATTTCTTGGTGACTGACAGGTCTCTCCGGCCAATCAGTGCTCTGTAGGATTTACAGGTCACAATTAGTACCGACTGGACTCGGTTGGAGCTGTAAGCAAGCAGGGACTGGAAAAGAACCAGGTTCCAGGGACCAGGACCAGATTTGGCCAGTGGAAAAGCAAAAGAGTCGAGCCGAGTAGGTTCAATGCAGTGGAAAGGTGCCATATAATAATAATAATCGCATTCTTAGTCTGTACACCAAATTAAGACCAAGGTAAAACTGTTTGAATCAGGTAAGAAGTAAATCTGTGGCATATCATATCGTTCACAATAATACATTTTAAAACATTTTTTTAAAGACTATATCGTGACTTGTTTACGCAATGAGGTCATGCAGTTACACGTAATACAGCATACGTTCTTTACACGAGTCATTTAGTCACAGTGAAGTACGGTGGAGGAATCTGCTCCAAATAAAGGGGAGTGACTTGAGTCGTGTGGAGGGGGTGTGGTTACAGAATATCAGATGTACAGTAAACCACAGTGTTATGTGAGAAACGAAAGAATCCTGTAACAACAGAAAACACAACTACACTGTTTAACCTCCTCGAGCAGGAGCTCCTGGTTGAGGACGAGGAAAATCAAAAACGTCGTTAGAAGAGTTCAACAGCCAATGAGCTCTAACCCCAGCAGATAACCTCCACTAACTCAGCACAGACACTATTCTGTGGTTGCTTTGTCATTTACTTGAAGATTTAACGTTACTTTTTGTAGAATTCTTTACTTTTTCGATTTTTTTTACTATATATTTAATTGAATATAAATAATTTTACCATATAACATTTATTTTGGTGCAATAGTGTGATCTTGAAATTAATAAACGTGTTTTTCAATGTTTTGTTCATGTCGCCAAGAATATTCACCAGATTACCCTGAAATATCATGATGTTATTTTAGGGTCATATAGCCCATCCCAAGCGGTTATGGTAATACTTGTAAATCTACACACCTTCCAGTGGTAGATGATCTCCACATTTTCTCCATCCCTGTGGTCTCGTTCTCCATCACTCTCCTGCTGAAGCCCAGCCCCACTCTGTCATATGCACACACCTGAGAAAATAAAAGTCACACATCTACGTAAACACACAAAACACTTATCACGTTTTAGTTTGTACTCTTCAATGACGGGGTTCAATTTGGTGAGTTTAATTTGATCTTGGCATTCCAATCAGGTCAACAGACCTGGTTTTAAAGGGGACAGCCCCATTTGCAAAAAGAGGACAATGTTGGAAAACATCTTGGAAACAATGTCCCCCAAAGTACTTAATCTATGCTGCAATCACAACTGAGTTCCTCAGCACACTGCTATTGGTTTGTCAGCAGCTCAGAAGAGAAAGTGCTTTCTTTCACCTAGCCTTTCCTCCTGGGTTTTAGGAATCATTGTTCAGTCACTTTCCAATACAGCACACCCAGCAATGTTTTAAACCATTGGATGCACATGGTCTTACTGGTGCAATGTGCAGTTAATGAAGATTGTCCACCAGGCTGCTCCAATTTAGCCATGAAACCTCCCACACTAAAATGACACGTGTTTCAGTTTCATTGTCTAACCCCTGTATTTCACGATTTATTACTCGAACTGTTGTATAAAAGCAATAGAACCTTCGAGGTTTTGTTTTATCATGAAATGGACTACAGCCGTGCTGTTATTTCATAATAACACACTCCCTCTCGTGTTCTATTGCTTAAGTAAAACATAAATAAAGTTCATTCATTCATTATCTGTAACCCTTATCCAGTTCAGGGTTGCGGTGGGTCCAGAGCCTACCTGGAATCATTGGGCGCAAGGCGGGAATACACCCTGGAGGGGGCGCCAGTCCTTCACAGGGCAACACAGACACACACACACACATTCACTCACACACTCACACCTACGGACACTTTTGAGTCGCCAATCCACCTACCAACGTGTGTTTTTGGACTGTTGTTCAGTCACTTTCCAATACAGCACACCCAGCAAAGCCCTCAAAAGCCTTCTGCAGCTCCAGGAACCTGCCTCAACTTTATAAACCTTTATATCATACAGTTAATCTGACATACATTACATTGCCAAAAGTTCTGCCAGCATTTCTTCTAAAATCATGGGTATTAATAAAGACTTTGCCATCCTTCGCTGCAGTAACAGCTTCTACGGAAGACTTTAAATTAGATGCAGGAACCATGCTGTGATGATTTGCTTGCATTCAGCCACAAGAACACTAGTGAAGACTCCAACATTATTGAGACTTGTTGGTCAGTTTTGGATAAATGCTATTCTAACTCTGACCACTGCAGTCATTGGCCCTAAGTGGTATGTATTTTAAATCGTATTTCAAATTAGTTACATTATAGTGACATAAAGGCATAAAATCGCTTCTGGAGGCTTGTGGATCTTCGTTAGATACTTTAAATTAAGAGTGGTGCCAATCCCCATGTGATATGGATTTTATTTCCATTATTATTCCTGGAAAAATTCTTTATTTTTTATTATTATTATTATTATAATTATAGCTATATACATATTCATTTATTGAATATATTAGTATTTCCATGTTTTGTGTGTTTCATTGTGTAAATATGAAAAATGTGAAACTCTACAGCGCTGGGGGTACGATTCCCCTCTAACCAAACTTGAAAATGAGCTTGTGACTCATGTGCAGCTGCTCCACTATATTTGATATTTGCTTTTCTATGGAGATTAGTTACAAGCTGTTTAAAGAAGTGTCTAGAAAACATTTAAACATTTAGTGTGATAATCAACTGATAGTGTTGGAGAAGAAAACTACACATGCATTTATGATGTTCCTTGACATTAAAAGGGGTCATGTTAAGGTTGTTTTATTTCACAGCGATGGACATATGTTTGTGTGAGAGCGCAAAGATGAGGTTAAACAGAGCACAACAAACACAACTAGAGATGAGAAATAAGAGCATGAATTAAAATGCAGAGTAGAAGAAAGAGAACCAAGTGAAAACGGCTAAAAACCAGAGCTTCTGTTGGGCTCTCGTGTTTAAATTCTTATTTACAAGAACATGTGCTGAAACCAGGCGCTCTGTTTAGACAAGGAAGAACTCCACTGTGGTGTTTGACCCTTGTGGTATTATTTTTACCGAAGCATATCACAGATGTTTCATTCAGACGGCAGGGATTTGTGTTAACTTGAGAAAAATGTGTATGTCCTCTTCAAAAACAAAAAGTGGGAAGTGCAGGTTCAAATTTATGATCATTAAAAGTGAGTGCAGTTAAAATAGAAGAGCTAATTGGCAGCAATAATTCTGAGACTGCTTCAACAATACAAGCCATTGTTGAAATTATCCCCTCTGTCTGTAAAAATATTGGAATGCTTCACTAAATACCTAAATATTGTCTTTGGAAATCCTGTACAAACAAGAGATGTAAACTATGCCTGTGTGGCTCAAACAAGATGCTGTACACACAGAAGATTTGATGTGCTTCAAAGTCTCTGATGAATGCTTTATTGGCTGGATTTGTTAGAGTGACTCAAACAAACCAACTGGTGTGTTATGTTTAGCTGTGAAAACAGAGACTGGGAGTAATCTCAAACAATAAATGACAAGTACATCTTCATTGCTTGAAGAAAACTACAAAATATATTATCCTCTTATTATCTTTATATGCGTTTGCACCTGCATCATATGTTAGTCTTGTAGTTCCAGGGCAAATTAAAGAAATTAAACATTACACACAAACATGTATTGGCTAAAAACTACGTTAAAATAATAATAGTATCTCTGACATTAAAGTATATTAAATTGACCACATCTAGCTTTCTGCTCTGGTTTCCTCCCACAGTCCAAAACACACGTTGGTAGGTGGATTGGAGACTCAAAATTGTCCATTTGTGTGAGTCAATGTGTGCATGTGTACCGCCCCCTACAGGATGTGTTCCCGCCTTGTGCCCAGTTTTCCGGGTAGGCTCCAGAACCAAAGCAACCCTCAACTGGATAAGCGCTTACAGGTAGTTCATATTTCACATCAACAAACAGTTTTAAGTTTACTTCAAGAATACTAATACCGATAAAAAAAAAATCACGTGGTTTACTCGGCAGGTTAGTGATACTGTAGTGGTGAGCCGAGGCTAATCCAGTCTGGGCAGTGTGTGTAGTGCAGTAGAGTTCTTTACTGTGACGTAGCAACAAGCTACATGTTAACGAATTATAATTTGGCGGAAGCATTTACTAATTTCAGAAACATTTTTGACACCACTTTCACAGCTCTGTTTATATACAGGGGTTGGACAATGAAAGTGAAACACCTGGTTTTAGACCACAATAATTTATTAGTATGGTGTAGGGCCTCCTTTTGCGGCCAATACAGCGTCAATTCGTCTTGGGAATGACATATACACGTCCTGCACAGTGGTCAGAGGGATTTTAAGCCATTCTTCTTGCAGGATAGTGGCCAGGTCTCTACGTGATACTGGTGGAGGAAAACGTTTCCTGACTCGCTCCTCCAAAACACCCCAAAGTGGCTCAATAATATTTAGATCTGGTGACTGTGCAGGCCATGGGAGATGTTCAACTTCACTTTCATGTTCATCAAACCACTCTTTCACCAGTCTTGCTGTGTGTATTGGTGCATTGTCGTCCTGATACACGGCACCGCCTTCAGGACACAATGTTTGAACCATTGGATGCACATGGTCTTACTGGTGCAATGTGCAGTTAATGAAGATTGTCCACCAGGCTGCTCCAATTTAGCCATGAAACCTCCCACACTAAAATGACACGTGTTTCAGTTTCATTGTCTAACCCCTGTATTTCACGATTTATTACTCGAACTGTTGTATAAAAGCAATAGAACCTTCGAGGTTTTGTTTTATCATGAAATGGACTACAGCCGTGCTGTTATTTCATAATAACACACTCCCTCTCGTGTTCTATTGCTTAAGTAAAACATAAATAAAGTTCATTCATTCATTATCTGTAACCCTTATCCAGTTCAGGGTTGCGGTGGGTCCAGAGCCTACCTGGAATCATTGTGCGCAAGGCGGGAATACACCCTGGAGGGGGCACCAGTCCTTCACAGGGCAACACAGACACACACACACACATTCACTCACACACTCACACCTACGGACACTTTTGAGTCGCCAATCCACCTACCAACGTGTGTTTTTGGACTGTGGGAGGAAACCCACGCGGACACGGGGAGAACACACCAACTCCTCACAGACAGTCACCCGGAGCGGGAATCGAACCCACAACCTCCAGGCCCCTGGAGCTGTGTGACTGCGACACTACCTGCTGCGCCAGTGACCAAGTTATTTAAAAAAAAAAAAATAACAGATTGTTTACAATAACAAACCGGCATCAGCAAAAAGTGCATTCTGTGTCAGAGGAAACTGAAGAGATTGTGACAGTGCTTCAGCTTACAGGTTACTGTTAATATGTTTATAAAACTTGACAGAGCTTCTGTCATTTCAGAAAAGACAAATGAAGGTTCTGCCATCCATTCTGTAGCAAACAGAAACCACCATAAAGCTATATAACATGTAATAGCACAATACTTACGGTTTTAAATTTTAAAAACTTATTTCTCACTTGCCTTTCTCAACTCCTTACATATTAGTTGCAAATTTGCTATGCTAACAACATTAATCTATAAATATTATTTAATTTCTAAACCATAACATTAATAACAATAGTTCAAGAGGTTAAGATTGTGCGTGTACCTGCCACAGGCGGAGGGGGGAATATTGACAGCTTCCTAGGTGTGTGCCCATTGTGTTATGGACAGACATGCTGTCAGCCCTAGCGCTCATTAGGGAGCGTGTCAGTGTTCGGACACGCAGCTCATGCCAGGCTGGCAGCCTGTCAGCAAGTATCTGTGGAGCACTGGGCACAATTCTGATGCGAGGTGGCGTGGCATATCAGAGACCCGGCATGGAGACCTCACTATCCACCACTGACGTTCAGCAACACTAACATATTATCTTTATTACCCTATATAACGTATATTATACTTTAAAATTATACTTTAATGCTCTAAAATCTCCAAATCTCGCAATACATCATTTAAAATAAAAATCAGTTATGTAATAATTGCATGGACATGACTCAAAGCTTAGTCACCGATTCGCAAATTTGATCGTTATGGTGAGGCTGCTTTGTTTGCTTTATCTTGTAGGTGGCCTTAATCTTTACATCTTCCTCCTACACTCCACACCGGGGGGTACCATTACACACTACACACACATACACACCGCTGAACCAAGCATAATGTTCCAGCTTTTTCTAGACTTTGCCATGCCACAAACGATTTACAACAACTAAAAAGCTTCATGTTCAGAAGCTGCTGCCTTGGGCCACATGCTGCGTATAGCTCGTTACATAAACTCTTCCAGAGGACGCCGCTTCAGCTCAGTGTCTCAATGAATTCCCCAGCCTCAGCAAACACACACACACACCAACAACCTGATGAGACTCATTGTGCTGAACGTTTTACTGCACAAAGACAAACTAGGTGGGTCTTCATACAAAACGTTTACATATGTTTTGTGTAATAAAGAAATATCCGCAGAAATGAGTCATGTTTCCATCCAATGCAAAAGTAGGTCTGAGTAGATCTGAGTAGGTCATTTACATCAAAACACACTTTATATCAAAAAGCTTGGTGTAATATTTTTTGTTGGGAGTCTGTCCCAACAGATGCTGTGTGGTTTCTGACTTTTGCGCAGTGCTGCTGTGTGTCTACTGCATTTCACACATGCATTAAAACAAGAAGCTCGGGTGCTGGTGTGAAAACAGAGCGTTAAAATTAGGAGCCGAGAGATGAGGAAGAAGGGTTGAAGGGAGTCCATTAAAAGCCTGTGGTCACGGGATCAGTCCAGGGCTCCAGTGCGCATGCACAGTGTGTATAAAACACTTGAAACTTCATCATTTATTTGAAAACCCCTTTTCCATCACACTTTTGCGCATTATCAATATTCCAACTTTTCCGAGCGTAAAAGTCGTTTAGCGATATTTGGCGGTTTTTTCTAATTTTGGCCGTTTTCCATCCGCATTTTCATAATTTGCAAAAACTCAGTGGATGGAAAACCGCACACGGTGCTGAAAAGTCAACAATCTGATGGAACTTGCCTTTGTGGTTTGGGATACACTCTCCTGCACATGATACCAAACGTCTGAAGACATCCCTGTTGGAGCATCCAGAATCACTGCGGAGAGGTGGAAGAGAAAAGTAGTTCAGGTCACTGAGAATCAGCATCAGACTACTGGGTAAAGCCTTGTACAACCTGATTCTCTCCATTCTCCACTCGTTCTTGCTTGAATTACTCTTACTACTTCACTAGTATTTTGCTTGTATCTCTCACTTTTAGTTGTGTGTTTTCTGCAGTTTAGCCCCTCATTTGTGCTCTGGCTACAAACAGAGACTGAAAAGGAGTTTTGTATTTTGCTTCAGCAACAAGCTACAACTCCAAACCAATAAATATACATTAGCGGGGCACCTACACGAAATCTATACCCTATTATATATTACGTTATATTGGGTGTTCACTGCCGCGGATGGGTTAAATATGGTGGCACATTCCCATTTGTGTTCATTCTTTCATAATACTCTCAGTCTGACGACATTGTCTCAGGGAATATCTGCACCAATACGTCTTCACTCTTGTGGCGTTCAGAATGTGAGATTCACACCCCACTTTCTATGGAGTCGCTGAGAGGACGCATGCCACAACATGGTTAACTTTATATCCATTTTACATTATACATGGCACTTCTAAGTTTCAGGTTTCAAGTTTATTTGGCATTTGCTCAAGATGCCAGGACATTTATGCATTGAAATGCTTGTGGTGAGGCACAGGGAATCACTCTACAGTAGAGTAGTACTAATATACGTATTAAATATTCTAAATAACCAGAAAATACATTAAATATAACAAAATATACATAGAACATACATAGAAGTGACTTGGTGATTTTATCCAATTGCACTGAAATTATATATCAAATATATAAAGCAGCAGCATGAAGTGGTGTTGGAGGGAGGGACTAACAGCTTCACGGCTTGTTCAGAAGTCTGATGGCCTGTGGATAGAAGCTGTTCATTAGCTGGTAACTTCTGGCCTGGATGTTGCGGAATCTCCTGCCTGATGGCAATATGGAGAACTGTCTGTCTACTGGATGACTGCTGTCCAACCGTATTTGGATTTTCCTCAAGCACAGGGACTGGTAGATGGTAGACGCTACAATTCCATTAGCAACTCAGCGTGCTTTAAAATGTGTGATATGCAATAACTACTGGGCATAAAGTAGACACCCACAGCTAGAGAAAGCACAAGAAATGAATGCTCTACCACCCGAATAATAGCTGTTCTGTGGAGCTCCTGTGGGGAGCATGTATGCAGAGTTACAGCTGCAGACTTCCGTCTATAATTTTAGAACAAAGTACTCCTCTCCAATGCATGTAGAAACTAGGAGTTTATTTTAACGTTTTTAATGATGGTTATTTTTTGCTTTCAAACAAGTGTTTATGAAAATTTAAATAAATAATGAGTGATTGTGCCAATCCATATTAACCTGACGGGCTGGGCAATTACTTAATTCATTTAGTTCAGGGTCACGGTGGGCGCCTACCCAGAATCACTGGGCGCAAGGTGGTATCACATCCTGGAGCAGGCGCCAGTCCTTTACAGGGCGTCACACACACATACACTCACACCTATGAACAATTTTGAGTCTCCAATCCACCTACCAACGTGTGCTTTTGGACCATGGGAGGAAACCGGAGCACCCAGAGAAAACCCATGCAGACACAGGGAGAACACACCACACTCCTCACAGACAGTCACCCAGAGGAAACCCACGCAGACACAGAGAGAACACACCACACTCCTCACAGACAGTCATCCGGAGGAAACCCACGCAGACACAGAGAGAACACACCACACTCCTCACAGACAGTCAGCCTGAGGAAACCCACGCAGACACAGGGAGAACACACCACACTCCTCACAGACAGTCACCCAGAGGAAACCCACGCAGACACAGAGAGAACACACCACACTCCTCACAGACAGTCATCCGGAGGAAACCCACGCAGACACAGAGAGAACACACCACACTCCTCACAGACAGTCATTCGGAGGAAACCCACACAGACACAGGGAGAACACACCACAATCCTCACAGACAGTCATTCGGAGGAAACCCACACAGACACAGGGAGAACACACCACATTCCTCACAGACAGTCACCCAGAGGAAACCCACGCAGACACAGAGAGAACACACCACACTCCTCACAGACAGTCACTCGGAGGAAACCCACGCAGACACAGGGAGAACACAAACATTTAATAACCGTAATAGAGGTGTTCAACATGTTCAATTAATTGTGATATTGATTTGCGGTCTTATCGGCCAGCCCTACTACCATCTCAATATCGTGTTGATCCTATTTTCAGTTCCTCTGTCGATCCTTGGACACATCAAAGGACACTAGAAACGCTGAAAAAATAAGCCTTTAAAATGCTTTCAAATCTCTCAGCATGTTGCCTTTCATGTTATTTGTGTATTCAGGAGAGGTGGTATTTCTATATGTTTATGAGCCATGGAAAATGACTTTTGAAACAGCTCTACAGTGGCCCTTTTGATACAGTTATATTCACTTCTCTACCAGTAGGATAGTCTTTGTTTGTGTTTGAAAAACAAGAGATGTGTTCACCAACTGGTTGTCCATGGCCTTTACATAGGAGACTGATTATCTGGCCTAGACCGATGTCTACCAACTGTGCACCTAGAAATAAACACATGAATGTTAGTGAATTATATCAGGATGTCAGAAAATACCAATCATTTGAAAACAAATCACATCCACAGAATCTCATTATACACAGGTGCAGATCTTCTATCAAACAGCAACATTTAATAGCAATTCATTCTTAGGATTTTTTTTTCTCCTGTGTATAGCTCCTGTCCAATAGTTTTAGCGAAGGTGGAAGCAAACTCACCTTTCGGGCCGAGCTCCTGTCTCTCTCTCTGAAGTGAGGCGTAGTTGAGGAAAGGTGGAATGAAGATAACAAGAAGCAGAATCTTCCCTAATAAAACCACAGTGGACCAGCAGCTCCTCTTTTCCTGCTGTTGTTTCACAGCAGTGGGCTCCTCGCAGCTTGCCTGCAGGTTAAAAAAATAATAATTGAGAACGGGTCAGTTTTAGCTGAGGGTTCAGATTCTCCTCAGTGTCCTCCCTGGACTGGCATCACAAAGACCTTGCTCAGCAAAGAGGAGGAGAATGTTGGATGAAGTTTTCTTTTTGTGGATACACTGCACAAGACACAGCCAAACACACTCGACAGTAAAACTGAATTGGCAACATGGCATAAACTCTTACTGGTTCTACTTGTCTGTCGCAAACTTTCTAACATTAAAAAACTAAGGAGTCACGTGCCAAGTAAAAGCGGCATCTGTCACTGGCTGACGGTCATTACAGGGCACTGTGGTCAGTTCAGCACTCAATTTAAAATTCAGTTAAAAAAAATTAACAAAACCAATAGGTTGATGTCTGATGGTGATGTCATACTTCTTGTTTGTTCTTGGAAATGTTTCAGTGAATTTTATATTGTTCATATCGATATCGGAATTATATCGTATCGACCAAAATAAAGAAATATATCGTGATATAAATGTTGGCCGTATCGTCCAGCTCTAGTTGTTTTAACGCTAGAAAACATAGCATGAGGGAAACAAGCAGCAAATATCATAACTAACCACTTCAAATTTGAAACTGCAGTGGTCTCAAATAGGTGCATCCAGAAAGCCAGGATTTCTTACATCACAATCCAAAGAAACCAAACCAATCCACTTGCGAGTGGGGATTTTAACTGTATTCATAGATCAGCACATAATGACTAAGGGCAAAGGTGTGAGGGTTACATCAAAAATACTTTTAAAGAAACACAAGATAATATTTAATATATTTATTTATATGCTTCTATGCTCCACCTATAACTGTAGAGGGATTGGGAGCAAGGGGAAGGGGATGGTTTCCTGCCTGACCACCCCTTAAAATTACATAGTGCTGTTTCTGCAGTGCTAAGCTTGATATAGTAATGACAGAGGCACTATTCTCCCTGTTGAAAGTCTGTGGAGGATCTGTGGATGATTTTTAAGCTGTAATTATATGGTAGAGATCCTACCTAGTGTTGCTTTAAGGCATTATTTTTCTTTGTAAACAACTGCTAAATATTTATAAAAAATATTTTTATTGTTAGGGGATTAATAAATCACAATAGAAGCATAGCAATGAGTTTGTAACAAGTAACGCCAGCCTCTACGTCACTGAATTTTACAAATGCAATATGAAAATAGACTCAACCAACACCAACATTTGAAATATAACCTAGAGCACATTTTTAAAAAGAAAAATATGAATTCCAACTTATCACTGTCGTTCTACTCCCTGTACTAGGAAGATCAGGCTTCTCCTTTCAAGCTGACAGGTTCAGTTATCCCTCCTCTGCTGCTTCATGTGTCCAAATGTTTGTAGACACTTTTACTGAGTGACCTGAGCTACGTTAAAGGTCTAACGGTGCACACACTTTATTCAATAGCTGTAGAGAATAGACCCACACGGTCCTGTTGTCACAATGCAGTGTTCCCTGGAGAGAAGGACGTGTATGGGATGAGCAGGAGTGGTGTTTGTGATCTTTAACTAAATAACAAACCATTGCTAAATGATCTCTCTAGTGCACTTGGGGCTGACATTCTGTATTCAAATCCTCACAGCAGTGTCCAGAAACCGTTACTGCAGATAATTCTCTTAACTCCCTTAATTTCAGAAGAAATGCTGAATGAGCGTATAGCATACAGCAGGTGTTTCTAATAAAGTTTTACTGTAAACGGTGCATCATTTAAACCTAGGTGCTGCACCATTTAAGGCGGGGAAAAAAGTAAAAAAAAAAAAAAAAACTAAGCCAACGTTCAGCATTTTCTTTATATACGAGTTTAAACGACACATTTACAGTTTAAAAACGTAGAACCAAAAGCTGGAGAAATAGTAACCAATTATCCCCTTTAATGTATCCATCTTGTCCCGAGTTTAATTATATATTTAAGGTGGAACTCAGTTATAATATGTATTTGACGAGGTTGCTATTAGCGCTCGACATTAGCCGAGCTAAATTCAATTACACATTTAAGGTGGAACTGGGAATAAGAATTACTAGCCATGAATTTAACTTTAATTTAATACACTACTCACTTGAGAAACGTTACCTGGAATAAAAACAAGCGGGATATGAAACACATTTCACCCTTGTTGTTAGTCCAGAGTGTAATATTAAACGTTTAAGGTGAACTGTAAGTTTTAATATGAGTTTGACCAATTTAACACCGTTTCACCTCGTCATCAGCGCTGGGTTAAATTGAATTAAACATTTAAGGTGGAACTGAGCGTTAGAGTATGAGTGAATTTGAAGCCAGAGTACGTAGCCCGGAGTTTGAAGTGAAACAGAAAGATGGTATTTGAACACTGCGTTAATTAAACGTTTAAGGTGGAACGAAGAGTTAGAATAAGAAGCTGGTGAATTTGTAGCCAACTGTAAGTCTCGTCCTTAGCCCCGTGTTCAATGAAATTACACAGTGGAAAGCACAGAGTTCAGAACCTTTTTCGAGTCAGACTGAGCGTTTTCTCCGCGGTCCTGCCCCACTGTTCTCCGCCTCATTTTCCCGGAGAGTTTAAGAATTAATTCACTGAAAAAGCGCTGAATGAAGGAGAACACCACAGCAGAGAAGAAGCTCTTTCAGGACGGTAGCCGAAGAGGACCGAAACGCGTTTCATGTGCCCTAGAGTTGAAGGGTGCAAGGCTATGTACACTAACTCCTAATAAGTATATAAATATAATGTCACACGTTGCGAAATGTCTTAACGAAGTTGTTAAAAATATATTTATTAACTATACAAACTCACTGAGAATGGTCTGATATGAAATGTTCCATTTCAGTGTTCTCTGTTTGGAAAGCACTCTCTTGAATAGAACGAAAAAGGTGTCTGCTAACTACTGAAGTATCCCAGTAAACAATTAGCCGTTGATTCAACGTTGAAATAAAGTAATGACTGCCGTCTAATCAACGTTCTCTTAAGGTTGAAAATGAAAGTTGAGAAGACGTCCAAACACAGACATTGAAAAGACGACTATTAGACATATTTTGGACGTCCATTGACGTTATTAATTGGTCCCGAAATAAATTACTTGTATAAAACGCGTTTTGGACGTCCATTGACGTTATCGATTGGTCACCACTTAACTAACTTATTAAGATGGATTTTGGACGTCTATCGACGTTTAAAATATGTCCTTGACGGACAGACTACTTTTTAGACCTATTTTGAACGTCCAGGGACGTTCCTTGTTTACTGGGATGTGCTAATATGCTCTGTATTTGTAATAATTCAAAACACTAAAATTATCTCTTTGTTTTTTCACTCCATTTTATCAGCTTCACTGATCATATTGTCTGTATGTGTTGCTCTGCATACTTTGTTTGCCAACATTCACCCTGTTCATTAATAGTTAGGGCCCTCATAGGACCACCACAGAGCATTTATGGTTTGGGTGGTGGCTGGTTCACAGTGCTGCAGTGACACTGCTGTGTTGGGCTGACGAGTGGATCATACACAGCAGTGCTGCTGGTGTAATAACTCAAGGCCATTGCTCCATTGATTGTCCACCAACCAAAAATATCCAGCCAACAGCATCCTCTTGGCATCGTCCTGTGTCCACTGTCGAAGAACAACATCTTTACATCAACAAGGAAAGTCTAGAGTGGACACATTGTTTACAAACTCCAGCAGCACTGCTGTGTCTGATCCATTTGTACCAGCACAACACACACTAACACATCGCCACCACCACACCATGAGTGTCACTGCAGCACTAACAATGATCCACCACTCAAATCAGGCTCTGTGATGGCCCTCTGGGGGTCTTTCATCGAAGAACAGGGTGAAGGAAACTAACAAACTACGCAGAGCAACAGCTTGATAACAGTCTGATTTTGAAGAGCTACAAAGTGCTCAAAGTCAGTGGAGCAGGTAAAATGGCAGAGTGTAGTCACTTAAATTTTATTACGCTGACCTTCAGACCATATTCATGTGAAATTCACAGAAGTATTTTCAGCATGTGTCTAAACTATGCTCCCACATAGAGTTTTCCCTTATCCAGCAACTTCCATGCTCCCATGTCTCTTGAGCAGAATTAGACTCAGTTCCAGTGGGATTTACTCTCTTAGGCTTTGGGCCACTGATGGGCTGGGGCTCCAGAAGCTGCTCTAATTCCCTCCTAGAGGAAGACCCAGCTATCACTGGGGAAGTAGGTGAGTAAGGTCCACTGAGACTAGGCTGTATTTCCCATGCTTTAGAGGGACATTTTCTCTTTTATTGTGTACTAGGCAGGCTGTGATTCCTCAGTTAAAAATAATGGATTACAGTTCATTTTCTCAGCTTAGTAATTAGTTTGCAGTGTGAATTTATATTTAATATTTAGATATTTAAAAATGATATTGACATACAGTATGTGTGGTATGGTGGCCCAGCAGGTAGTTCTTGTTTTCACACAGATCAGATCCTCATCTAGGGCCACTGTAAGGAGTCTGGTGTTTTCTCTTGTGCACAATGATTCCAGATTCACTGCAACCCTCAGAATGAAGCAGTAACAGAAAATGAATAAAGATAAATATTGACCTATTTGTAAAAACACATATGGATATATTTCCTTTTTATACGGACTGCATCTTCATCCGTCATCAAACCTTCTCATAATAATTTGTTCAAAGTGACATGTTGTATATTCCCAGTAAACATTTAGCCGTTGATTCAACGTTGAAATAACGTAAGGCCTGCCGTCTAATCAACGTTCTCTTAAGGTTGAAAATGAAAGTTGAAAAGACGTCCAAACACAGACGTTGAAAAGACGACTATTAGACGTATTTTGGACGTCCATTGACGTTATTAATTGGTCCCGAAATAAATTACTTGTATAAAACGCATTTTGGACGTCCACTGACGTTATCGATTGGTCACCACTTAACTAACTTATTAAGATGGATTTTGGACGTCCATTGACGTTTAAAATATGTCCCTGACGGACAGACTACTTTTAGACATATTTTGAACGTCCAAGGACGTTCCTTGTTTACTGGGTTCTGTTACTAAATTCACTGTGGGATAATGCTCAGAAATCAAAACGACAGCAAACACATACTGCAATACCTCAAATGATCTGTAGGAGTCTCTCTTCAACATTATCTGCCTTCAGCTACAGCTCCACTGATGGTCAGACATCCCATTTGCTATCATCTGAAGACCCGGAGAGAGTCCAGTAAAAGTACAACCTGGTGAGCTTAAAGTGTGGCAAAGACAAAAAGTGAAAAGTCAGGCTGCTGGCATGCTGGAGTTCCCAGAGGTCCAGAATGTCAGAACATGCTACAGGGGCTTAAACCACTGCCTCTATAAGGTCCAGTAACATTTTTAATTAAGTATACAATGCTAATAGCTTTGCCTGTGGCAGGATCTGTGTCTTACATGCCCAGTAATTCATGTAAATTAGAGATTTTCTGCAGTCATGCTTGCACCAAGGCGAACTACTCTGAGGCTCAATGTTAATTTCTACCAAACAGCATTATAAGTTCTTTGTTCAAGACCTCTGAAAGATATTTGACAACAAGAATTAAACATGAAGAATGTTTTCTACACATATTCAAAATCCATTTTGGCCCCTCCTACTTTGGAGGAGCTTTGTTGGCAGCCATCTTGGCAATGCTCCCTTGCATTGCGTTGTGACTACCCGATCGGCGCGACCTATCCATTTTGGACGCCGCATGCGCAGACCTTCACATATATAGTTTATACCAGCGCGACCCTGGACTGGATAAGAGTTACAGACAATGAACCAATGAATGTAATCTAAGAAGGGTTATTTTGCTAAAGCTAATTCCAGGAGCTACTGTTGCTAAGGGGCAGGAAATTCAATTGGTTATTCCTGATATCGACTAGATATAAAGGAACACTAGGTAAGATGTGTGTTTTTGTTTTGTTTTGTTTTTGATTTTGTTTTTTGTGTGTTTCTTTTCTCCTGGGGCTCCCCCTAGTGTAATTTATTGTTACAGCACTGTATTAAAATCAGTAAAATAGACCAGAAGTTACAGGTAGAAAACAGAGTGGAAATGACAGAGCTTCTCCCCATTACAAGTGGACTGGAGTATCACAATGATTTTGAAGCTGTTATTTTAAGGTGTCCTATGTTGTGGGTTCAAGCCACGCTCCGGGTGATTGTCTGTGAGGAGTTTGGTCTGTTCTCCCCGTACCCACGTGGGTTTCCTCCAGGTGCTCTGGTTTCCTCCCACAGTCCATAAACACATTGGTAGGGTGACTGGTGACTCAAAAGTGTCCATAGGTGTGAGTGAGTGTGTATCGCCCTGTGAAAGACTGGCGCCTATACATTTTAAACATGGCCACCCTCATGTGGAACATATCATGTATCTTTGGAGCATAGGCCAGTTTTATTATGTGGATAGCATTGGATACAGGAGCTACATTTTCTTGCTTAGGGGCAATACAATCTAAGATAATTGCTAATGTCAATTAAACTTAAGGTTTTATTTTGTGTGTGTGTGTGTGTTGTTGTTTTTTGTTTTTTTGCAGTGAATCCCTGGATGTCAACAAAAGACAAGACCAATGCAAACAAGGCTGGAGACTGAGAGCCTGAGTGTGTCCGGAACCGAGTGTGTAATCACATGATCAGAAACACGTTCGCCTGCAATCATGGTTTCCGTTTTCTCTGATAGCGAAAAAGAACGGGGAGCAGATAGGAGTAATCTGAGCCTGTCAATCACGCTCCATTCAGATGACTCCAGCGAGGCAGTCAAATGCTGTTTCAAACCAATATTAGCACATCTGCCTTTCCCACCACAGTATAGGCCTGGAGACGCCTTCAGCTCTTTGTGCGGTGCCCAGCCGTAAGCACTTGTGGAGCAATGAGAACCAGAGAACCTGGAAAAGCACAAAGTAAATACAGCAAGCAGTGTGGTAATTCATTGCAGTAATTAAAAAGAGGCAGGCAGATAGGACTGATGAATGGCAGTTATTGACTCGACTGTCAGGCAGCGTGGGCGCCAGATATTTTTAAACAGCGGAGCCGAGACCCGGCACAGGGTTAGGTTTCCTGGGCTCGTCCTCCTGCAGCTGTTCCAACTCAGCCTAATTAAATCCAGCTCGTCAACTTCAGGTAGGAGCGCGCTGGGTGGACAAGGATGTTACTGAATTTGCTAGAGGGGAATTAATTGGAAAGTGGTGGGTTAGTGTAGTTGATAACACCACATCCTTCTACAGTACATGGAGACAGAGCCACCACACAAATCCTTAGGCTAGACTCCTAACACTGCGTTTGTCTTGATTTTTTTAAAAACATGGCCGCCCTCGTGTGGGGGACTCACTCTATGAAACATATACAGGTTCATTCATTACAATGCATTGGCCCCATCCTCATAATATTACCAATTTATTCCATGGTGATACTTCAGCAACCCATGGATATAGTTAGTATAACAGATCTGGGTAGGTAGTGCTCTCCTCCAAAAGTGTTGAACTGTTTAGTGACGTGTGTCTAACTGTCTAGTGATGATCTCTCCCTACTGGCTTGGTGGCATGGTTTGATTGGGGAAGATTTAGCTAACCAACAGGACATCCAGTCATCCACACACTCACATAGCACTTTTCCACCAATGTGGAACAGGTTCAGTTCTTTTTCGTGAACCTAATTTGGAAAAGCACTGCATGTTTCCACCGACATATATTGGTTTTGCGAACCAGAAAATTAAATTCTCAGCTGGAACCAAAGAATAGTAGGTTCTTCAGCATGAACAGAAAGAGCACAGAGCCTCAAATAAAGTGTTATCACACACTGGAGCTGGATGCAGTCATTTACAGTATGTTACATAATTAAAAAATTAGAAAATAAAACAGAAAAGTGCTCCATTTGTATGTTTTGGGGCTGTGTTTAATGTGACATGAGGGGCACTGGCTACTTTTCTCCACTGTTCACAAGCTCTTCATACAACTCAGAACTCTGCAACATCTCAGTGTTCCACATTTCCACATGTGTATCATACTTCATTATCATGAATCTGCTGTAAACAAAGAATAAGCATTGACCCTATCCATTTGTCTATGGCTCTGGTGCTGAATTCAGTGCTGGAACCGAGCAACCCCACAACACCCCCTGCTAAGGATGTATCCTTGGTTACCATTAAACTGATGGAGACACGGCCGGTTAGATGGATACCACCAAGGTTCCAAAAATACAGAACGAAACTGGTTCAACAAATGGCCAGTCATAGCCATTCCTCTCCTCCTCTCTGAAGGCTTTAAGCCTTTTCATATTTGGCCCACAGCAGTCTCGCTGCCTTCTCAGGTTCTCATCGACATCTAATGTAAATGGGCTAAAATCTTGAGGTACTCTGTTTCCACCTATTGATTTGCAATAATTACTCCTGAGAAATTAACTTCAGGACAAGCTGGAGGGAAGCAAGCAAAAATGAGGTGCAAAATGGCCATGTCAGCAAGCTATTCTCTGTATGTTCAGGTGTTCATTTGTCGGTTGATTTGATTCATGTCTACGTAATTGCAAGACCTTCATTCTGGGTTTGTTTCAAGCTGAAGACACACTTGAAGAAAAGCTTGTTCGTGCAGTTTTTTTTTACATTTAACAAAACATTTAAAAATAAAAATTAAATAATAATATGTCCCCAGAGGGCTAGAGTTCTAATGACTAGGATTCAGCGCTGTCACCTCCAGGGAAATGTGCTGTTTCTGGGCAACTGTGGCTCAGTGGTTGGAGAGGTCTTCAGTCAATTAGTGTGAATGTGTGTGTGTGTGTATAGCAGAAATATATTATATTGTGGGGAAGTTTCTTCCTTGAGGGGTCCACTAGCTGGTTCCAGCATTGTAAACCAATATATTATAAGGTGGAGACATGTTTTAAGGTTGGGTGAAAGTTAGGGTTAGTGTTAGTGCTTATGGAAAAATTGCTATTAAATGTCCACCCAAAAAATGGAAGTCTAGATAATGTCCCCACAATTCATATACAGTTCCAGTCAAATGTTTGGACACGCCAACTCTGGGAGGGTTTCCTTTGTTTTGGGCTATCTACATAATGTGAATGTACAGTACTAGTCAAAAGTTTGTACATCTTCTTCATTTTTTCATTCATCCATTATCTGTAACCCTTATCCAGTTCAGGGTCGCGGTGGGTCCAGAGTCTACCTGGAATCATTGGGCGCAAGGCAGGAATACACCCTGGAGGGGGCTCCAGTCCTTCACACGGCAACACACACTCACACCTATGGGCACTTTTGAGTCACCAATCCACCTACAATGTGTGTTTTTGGACTGTGGGAGGAAACCTGAGCACCCGGAGGAACCCCACGCGGACACAGGGAGAACACACCACACTCCTCACAGACAGTCACCCGGAGGAAACCCACACAGACACAGGGAGAACACACCACACTCCTCACAGACAGTCACCCGGAGGAAACCCACGCAGACACAGGGAGAACACACCAACTCCTCACAGACAGTCACCCGGAGGAAACCCACACGGACACAGGGAAAACACACCAACTCCTCACAGACAGTCACCCAGAGCGGGAATTGAACCCACAACTTCCAGGCCCCGGGAGCTGTGTGAATGCGACACCTACCTTCTGCACCACCGTGCCGCCCTCAATGGTTTTTCTTTGTTTTTATTTATTTATTTATTTTCTACATTGTAAATGAATATGGAAGACATTAAAACTATGAAGGCGCAATTATGGAAACAAAAATGTGTCAAACAAACCAGAATATGTTTTTATACTGTAGATTCTTCAAAGTAGCCATCTTTTGCTTTGATGACTCTATGTTCTCTCAGTCGGCTTCATGAGGTCGTCACCTGGAATGGTTTTCAGTGAACAGCTGTGGCCTCGTCAAGAGTTAATCTGTAGATCTGCTTGCCTTCTTAATGTGTTTGAGACCATCACTTGGGTTGTGCAGAGGTAGGGGCTGGTACACAGCTCTATACAGTGAGTAGCCCCATTCCACCACTGACTAATGAGAAGATTTGTCCAATTTTTTGACTAGTACTGTATATACTGTGTATGTGTGTAGTTAAATGGGGAGGCACAGTTTTGTTGTGTATTGTGCAATGGCAATGAAAAGACCACATACATTTCTACAAACTAGGACTAGGACTGGTCTAGTAGAGGCTGGAAGGCCTTTTCTATTCAATTAGTTTGACAGAGCACCGAAAGCTAGTTAAACAGCTGTAATTTCACTACTTGCTCCACACAGAACTAAAGTGCTCCATAAAATTAAATGGGAGAACAAAACCCAATAGTCTAGTCATGCTAATATAATGTAGATCACACCATTAGTGTAGATGAGTTCATCAGCATGGGGTTGATGAGGGCCGTCATACACACACACACACACACGCGCGCTCCCCACTTACAGGAATCTGCCGGGGCCCCATCCTCTGGAAAATGAAAGATACATTTTTCATGAATCATTTAAAGAATATAAACCCAGGCATATTCCGTATTACATGAATTCGAAAGAGGCAGCATTCCAAGTAACGCTCAGTTGTAGTACAGTAATAACCACTGGCATTACTTAAAAGCTTATTTAATAGAGCTGTTTCCAGGAGCTGTGTGGGGTTCTGCTGAATTTGAACAGAAGGGCTGAGGTCAAAGCCAAAACACTTTTATCCACAGTGCCATTGCCCACCATGTTAAAGAGTATCTGCTCATCACATGGGTTTATTATAAATATACCTCATGCTTTTTCTAGATCGTCTCTAATTTTTAAATTTTCATTCATTCATTCATTCATTCATTATCTGTAACCCTTATCCAGTTCAGGGTCGCGGTGGGTCCAGAGCCTACCTGGAATCATTGGGCGCAAGGCGGGAATACACCCTGGAGGGGGCGCCAGTCCTTCACAGGGCAACACACACACACACACACACACACACTCACACCTACGGACACTTTTTTTTGAGTCGCCAATCCACCTACCAATGTGTGTTTTTGGACTGTGGGAGGAAACCGGAGCACCCGGAGGAAACCCACTCGGACACAGGTAGAACACACCAACTCCTCACAGACAGTCACCCGGAGGAAACCCACACGGACACAGGGAAAACACACCAACTCCTCACAGACAGTCACCCAGAGCGGGAATTGAACCCACAACTTCCAGGCCCCGGGAGCTGTGTGAATGCGACACCTACCTTCTGCACCACCGTGCCGCCCTCAATGGTTTTTCTTTGTTTTTATTTATTTATTTATTTTCTACATTGTAAATGAATATGGAAGACATTAAAACTATGAAGGCGCAATTATGGAAACAAAAATGTGTCAAACAAACCAGAATATGTTTTTATACTGTAGATTCTTCAAAGTAGCCATCTTTTGCTTTGATGACTCTATGTTCTCTCAGTCGGCTTCATGAGGTCGTCACCTGGAATGGTTTTCAGTGAACAGCTGTGGCCTCGTCAAGAGTTAATCTGTAGATCTGCTTGCCTTCTTAATGTGTTTGAGACCATCACTTGGGTTGTGCAGAGGTAGGGGCTGGTACACAGCTCTATACAGTGAGTAGCCCCATTCCACCACTGACTAATGAGAAGATTTGTCCAATTTTTTGACTGGTACTGTATATACTGTGTATGTGTGTAGTTAAATGGGGAGGCACAGTTTTGTTGTGTATTGTGCAATGGCAATGAAAAGACCACATACATTTCTACAAACTAGGACTAGGACTGGTCTAGTAGAGGCTGGAAGGCCTTTTCTATTCAATTAGTTTGACAGAGCACCGAAAGCTAGTTAAACAGCTGTAATTTCACTACTTGCTCCACACAGAACTAAAGTGCTCCATAAAATTAAATGGGAGAACAAAACCCAATAGTCTAGTCATGCTAATATAATGTAGATCACACCATTAGTGTAGATGAGTTCATCAGCATGGGGTTGATGAGGGCCGTCATACACACACACACACACACGCGCGCTCCCCACTTACAGGAATCTGCCGGGGCCCCATCCTCTGGAAAATGAAAGATACATTTTTCATGAATCATTTAAAGAATATAAACCCAGGCATATTCCGTATTACATGAATTCGAAAGAGGCAGCATTCCAAGTAACGCTCAGTTGTAGTACAGTAATAACCACTGGCATTACTTAAAAGCTTATTTAATAGAGCTGTTTCCAGGAGCTGTGTGGGGTTCTGCTGAATTTGAACAGAAGGGCTGAGGTCAAAGCCAAAACACTTTTATCCACAGTGCCATTGCCCACCATGTTAAAGAGTATCTGCTCATCACATGGGTTTATTATAAATATACCTCATGCTTTTTCTAGATCGTCTCTAATTTTTAAATTTTCATTCATTCATTCATTCATTCATTATCTGTAACCCTTATCCAGTTCAGGGTCGCGGTGGGTCCAGAGCCTACCTGGAATCATTGGGCGCAAGGCGGGAATACACCCTGGAGGGGGCGCCAGTCCTTCACAGGGCAACACACACACACACACACACACACACTCACACCTACGGACACTTTTTTTTGAGTCGCCAATCCACCTACCAATGTGTGTTTTTGGACTGTGGGAGGAAACCGGAGCACCCGGAGGAAACCCACTCGGACACAGGTAGAACACACCAAATCCTCACAGACACCCGGAGTGGGAATCGAACCCACAACCTCCAGGTCCCTGGAGCTGTGTGACTGCTGCACCACCGTGCCGCCTTAGGAGATGATTTAGCAAGGACAAATATATTAGTCTTGGTAAATGAATAAATATTAATTTTCATTAATATATTTGCATGATTTTACATATATTTAACTCCTTCCTATCCTCTCTCACACACACACCATCATATAAAAGAAGTCTGCTTGAAGCCTCCCCCTGCTCCAACATCTTAACTACGATGGATTCTCATGAATTCTTAGTGTTGTCATTTTTTTGTAAACCAAAATATGGTCACCTTAACAATGCAAGCTGCCATGAGTTGTTAGGTGATCTTAAGTATGTGGTTTCTGACACTGACTGATACATTTTATGACCAGATATTTGTAGACACTACTTTTAATAGGTGAATACAGTTATTTTAATCTTACTCATTGTGGACACAATAGGCAGTTGTCCATACCCAGCTTGTATATACTCCAAAGTAAAGGGTCTATGACCTGGAGATTATGGGATTGTGGGTACCAATCCAGCTTCTCTGACGTCAACGTTTAACTGAGGTGTGCTCTACCTGGTACAAATAGACCAAGAGGGACTAGAAACACCAGTGACTCAACGTCTATGATGCCAAAGACATCGCCAAGGATGACAGAAAGCTCATTTAGCCACATTCAACACAGGGTCATTCACCTGTTTGCCATGTTCACAGAGTACCAATAGTTCCCTACGAGTCTTTGAGGTGCGCTGTCATCCGAGATGCTCTTTTCCTTGACCTCTTGGCCTCTGTCTAGTTGATGATACAATGGAAATGATACAATAGAGTCACAAAGATGAAAAACCTCAGCAGGGCCAGTTCTCCTTGCTATCTACCTTGACATTTGCTCTGTATCTTCATACGTCAGCCATTTTGCCCTGTGATAAACTTCGGCTGCTCCTTTGTGTCTGAGTTGTTGCAATTCTATGAGTGCTGACATAAGACCAGTTCTTAGATTTTCATATTTATAAAACTAAAAGTATGAACAGAGTGTAGAAAGTATTTAAGTGCTGAAGTATTTAAAGAATAGGGAAAGAAAACATATCTGTAAAATTTCTTAAAACACATAAAGCAGAGATATTCTATAACTTCTCCACAGACACAGTTCTGGGGTGTTAATGCATGTCTGTGACATGTTTTGGTCAAAGTACCACAAAGATCCAACACGACAGCAGCATTCTCCCCCTGTCTAAACAGCCCTGCTCAGAATGGCCAGTTTCAGTTCCTGTTCCTTTAAATGAGAACAAGCCACACACAGCTCACTCCTGAGCTTGCAGTGTCTAGAGAATCTTCACAGGCGATCCGTTTGGGTGCAGATGGGGTGCACCTTAGTTATTTATTTATTTACTGTCATAATTATATAGCGCCTTTATAGATACCCAAAGACGCTCAACAATCAACACTGCTCAGAACTCCATTCCACACAACGCTCAATCCACACACACACTGGAGAGAAGTGGCAGCCAAACGTGGTCTGCACAGGGTGCTCCCAACCAGGAACGACCGTCCACCTGGAGGACTGCATCTGGCACTAGGGTTTGACCCAGGATAGACCGTCAATCCATGTCTGGGCACACACACATTCACTCACACATACAGACATTCATTCACATACACACTCATTCACTCACACACCAGGACGGTTATTAGAGAAGCTAATTCACCTAACCTCCATGTTTTTGAACCCGGAGGCAACCCACACAGACACAGGGAGAACATGAAAACTCCACCCAGATGGGACTTGAACCCAAGATCCCAGTGCTGATAGGCGAACATGCTAACCACTAAGCCACCGTGCTTATAGTGCTGTACATAACTATGTTGAATTGATACCAGGCTCACGCTACACGATTTTAGCCCAGATTTTCCAGTCAGAGTTTTTGAACATCGCTAACAAAACCCTCAGGTCAGAGGCCAATAGGCATTCGCTCTGTGGGAACCGCTGAAAGTCGTGGTCTGAGAGCTCAGTGAGTGATCGCAGTGGCCTGAAAAACAGCAACAGATATCCACCAGATTTCATATCTGAACCCGTTAGCAACTTTAACTCCGCTAGTGTGAAAGGTGTTGGGACTAATTAATAATTTCCTGGAGGAGCGCTGTTTCAAGGTGCACAGGTATATAGATAAAATCACAGTAAAGCCTGCTGAACATATGTGCACACAGGTTTTTCAGTAATGTGAGCAGGCAGCTACATTTTTACTGCAAAAATAACAGAACAAATAAAAGAACAGAAAATCCCTGTGGCCTGCATGTCCTTATCCAAATTCTTACTTATATAATTGTACTTTCTACATGTGTTTTACTGCAAATCAGCACAAGAACAACGTGTACAGCATGTTTCTGTGGATGATGGAGTGATGACCTCTCGCCCCTCGCTGCCGTTGGATGCTTAGCTGAACCTATGTGTGCTTTTAGGTCCTTTACACCTTTATTTGCTACACAAAACATGGGAATTTCTTTTTAAATTCATCCGAGAACTTACATTGGCATAGCTGCTCGAGATGAGGGTGGGTACATGAGCTTTGCCTGACATAAACAAGGACTACTGACGTGCAGACTGACCAATTAAATGTTTACAGAGAAGGTTATCGACCAATAACCGTAGCTCTACAATCCGAAGATTTAGGCTACTTCACCACGCCCCCTTCTCACTCAAGCGAACCAAACGGAGTAGGGGAGGGCGGGACTAGTTTGTGAAGGAACTTCTCGAAATTCTATGTAAACTCTAGAAAAACAAAATCCCGGACGTTTGTGAAATTCCGCCCGGACTAAAAAAGAGGACATGTCCAGGTAAAAGAGGACGTCTGGTCACCCTAGGTGAACGCCTGACTTTCGTGCAGCCAACCACCACAAAGTGATGACTGCGATATATGTATGTATGTATGCAGTACAGGTGCCCCTTATCATGGGTGAGTTCACCCAATGTAGTGCACCCACTGTAGACACGCATGTTCAGTTGAGCATACACCACAAAAACGATGTGGGACACTTCTAAGCATTAGGACATGAGCATCATTTCACCTTGTCTGAAGGTCACCATGCCGTGTCAGCTTTTGGCCAGTTTGGAATGACACACTTTCAGCGTTGGCCTGCTAAGCTGAAGCGGCATTCTTTATAGTAATTGAGCACAGTCCATATTTGGGATGTGTCACGGTGCCAGAACTAAAAATCCATCACTGGTAACTGACATCAGGAAGGTTCTCAAGGCTGAATGTCATCAAATCCTCACAACAATATCCACAAGAGTAGAAGCAACTGCAACAAAGGGGAACAAACCTAGCTAAACCACAGCTGGTCCACAGCAGTTCATCACAATTCGAACAGGTTTCACACCATTCATCCAGGTTTGGGATTGGCACTATAAGGTCACCAGAGTGTGCACCCATAGTGGCTGGGATGGTTGCACATTCAAAGCTGTGGACAGCCTTACCCAACCAACGCACCTGGAGAAACCCCTTGCAGGCACAATGAGAACACACTCCTCAGGGACAGGGACTTGAGGCTGAGATTGAACCCAGGACCCCGGGACCCTATAGCTGTCAGAGGTTGGCAGTTTGCCACCTGAAATGTTGGAAAAGCTGGTGTCCACAAACTAAATCAAGTCTGCAATTTCATTGAAAAGTAATGTACAGAAGAAAACTCAATCAAGTTTTTTTAGGGGCATGAGCAAAGAGGACAGCAGCACCATTTCTGCACACATTTCCAAGCCAGCAGCAGCAGCACGAGATGTAGCAGTAATTGAGATAACATAAAAGCCAGTGAAAAACCTATTTCCTATTTGCTGTATCTGCTCATCAGATAGGCCTGGGTTAACAGAAACACACATCCGCGGAGGGGCAGCCTTATCTCAGAAGGGCATCACTAGCCTTTTGCCAGACACTCGCGGGAAAAGGACAGGTGTTCATATCTCCCCTCCCCAAACCTGATTTCTCGCCAATATTAATTCTGCCCTCAACATAGCCGTCGTCTGACTTGGGGCCATTTTTTCTCATTAGACCGACAACCGGAGCGCTTCTGCCTTCTGCCTGCACCCGGGATCCTGCAGACTTCTTCAAATTTAATGAACACTTCAAAGCTCCCCCTTATTCTCGTTTAAAAACACATATCAGGTTTTATTCCATATGAGAAGTGCTGGATTTTTTATATTATTTTTTTTCAAGAAGTACAGCTTTATTATTATCACCCAGTCTGAGATTCAGCTTCGTCATTGGTTTGTCTTTTAGTGCCAAGTTAAGGATTGTGGACTTTTTAAACTTTGGCTGACACGGACAGAAGGTCCAAATATTCCTTAAGAGTGTGAGGATGGACAAGTGGGAAGACCAAAACCATGAAGCTGAAGCTCTAGGAGAATATTCCCTAAGTGAAAGCAAGCCTTTTGATTCACATTGTGTATGACCCTTTCACCAATCCTTATTAATGCTGACAAAAATTAACACGTTAATACATGCAGGAGTTTAAAGGGAACATCTACTATTTTTTCTACTATATACGGGGAAAGCAGTTCTAAAAAAAATTAAATGTCCTCTTGCCAGTTTGTAATGTATATCACTATTCTACTATCACTATACTATTCCCAAGAATACAAGGAAATACTAGCATTTTAACTTTATTGTTGAAATTACTTTTTTAAATTAATAAACGCTATGAATATACATATGCAATTGTGGTGATATTATATTGATTTTTTGATTGTACATTTAAATATTATTCCATTGGCTAGGTACACACACTCACACCTATGGACAATGCTCCGAGTCGCCAATACACCTACCAAGGTGTGTTTTTGGACCATGGGAGGAAACCTGAGCACACGGAGGAAACCCGTGCTGACACTGGGAGAACACACCAAACTCCTCGTAGGCCTCTTGTTCATATACCTTTTTTTAAAGGGAAGGTTCTCTTGATTGCACTCAATAAAACCAAGGTTATTTCCAGCTACTCCAGTGTCATGATGTTGAAGCGAAGGAGACCCAAGAACAGTGAACTGAATCAATTCACTCCCAACACAAGGATTCATTTCCCTAGACTAGCATGAAACCTGTTGTATCTTCATAGTGACAACAAAGCTAGCATTGAGTGTAATTAAGAACTCGCACTCTGTCCACTTTACATGGGTCTAATTTGCCAGACCCTCAGTAGTCTCAAGGCCAACACCAGGGCAGCTCTGTAAAAGACAAGAAATGGGCACAGTGCATTGTTATTGTTAGTGAGCGTTAGCAGAAGGATACCTAATGTGGCTAAGCTAACATTTGAGAGTATGTCTGCTTTTTGTATGCAAATGCCACCTGTATTTCTGTTTGTTTTTAAATGATTTTCTAAATCAGAAGTGATTTATGTGTGTGTGTGTATGTGTGTGTGTGTGTGTGTGTGTGTGTGTGTGAAAGAGAGAGAGAGAGAGAGAGAAATGAGGTGAAGGTCATCTCAAGCTAGTATCCACACCCCATTGCTTCTGATGAGCTGGTGTCCTGTCACTCTCTCTGCTCAGATAATAGTGTTCTCAGAGGAGTATGTGTAGATAGAGGGGATAAGCTTGTTTAAGGTTATGCCTGCAGTTATACGTGCAAATGTCAACTGTCTGTGTCCAGGCGGCCATTTAAATGTTGGAAACTGACCTAAAATATCATAAATAGAGCAAAAGGAACACTCATACTCTGGCATTCCACAACTGCATGTGTATGCAATGACCACGATTCTGTAGGCCTATTTTCATTTTGCCAACCAAAAGGGGTGCTTATGATTGCCTTTTATTCACCCTTACTGCAGCCTTAAGTGAAGACACCAAGGAAGTCTCAGTAGAGCCCCCAGTCAGGACACCATTATGGGGCCCACATGGGTTGAACACTGACGTGAAAACAATAGTAAGCCCTTGTCAAACGAAAGTATACTTTAATTATGTTGGAACCACTAATTTGTACTAAATACTAATATGTTATTTAAATTATATTAAGTTACACTTGGTATACAGTGTAGGAGTCATGTTATTTTTGCAACTCTTCTAATACAGTTGAAATATATTTCTCTAAAACACATTAAAATTAGCTTAAATTATTAATAAAATAGCAAATAAAAGTTACTAATATAAATAATAGTTGCAGTCATCATGATAAAACACAGTTAAAGATGTGCAAAGTCAATACTCAAGTTAAGATTTCAATTGCCTGCAGAAACATCTTTTGAAGGATGTCATTTACCAACACTTTATATGATTTTGACCTAACCCATTTGACTTAACCCTGAGAACCCATTTTGAAATTTTGTGGTTTTTTTTTGTATAATTCTAAACTTGAGTGTTATGTGAAACATTCAGCAAAGTTTAAATAATAAAACACAAAACATAAATATGATAAATCGCTCCTTAAACATGACCAGTACTGCTCTCCTCTTGATGTAGAATGGGCAGTCCTAAAAGTGGGTAATGCTTATGTCACTATTACCCTGACCAATCACAAGGCTACCATAGCTACGCCTCCTCTCTGAGTCAAAGAGCCTGGTGAGCTAATGCGTAGGAGCTATTAGTAAACAAGCTAGCTAGCTATCCAGCTATTCACCAAGCTATGGGAAGGGAGTGAAAGACATAAACAGAGCAAACAGAAAACAAAACAGTACAGAACGAACCTGAATGAATTAAGTCTGAGTACAGCAGAGATAGCAGCAACACTCGGTCGCCATGTTTAACGGCGTATCAGTGGAGATAGCAGCAGCACTTGGCTGCAGCACAGAACAGAGTAGCAGCTGGGAAGGCAGACTCACTAGGCCAGCGTGTACAGCAAAGTAGCAGCGGTGATAAAAGCCCCAGACACATAAAAGACAAAAGACGTCCGTACGTTTTACGGCTGTATAACGCCAATTCTACCCGCCTGTGCCATTTTATTGTGTATCTTGTGTAAAATGACAACTGCAGTTCAGAGTAAACCCCAGAAAAACACCCACCACTTCTCTGTCACAAGGCGGTTTGTTGCCATGGTAACGTAAACAGCATTCTGTTCTCCGGTGATAGCGAGCTGTCAGTCACTGTCATTAGTATTGGGCCACGCCCACACCGTTCTCAGCGAGCTCTGAGGAGCATATTTTGGTCATTTTTAAAGGTCATTTGTGATTTTTATTTAAACTTTGAAGAACATTTCGCATAACACCCAAGTTTAGAATGATACAAAAATACACAAAATTTTGAAATGGGTTCCCAGGGGCTTTAACGTGTGATTATGTTTGTGGATTAAGATTTAAAATAAAAATATATTTTGCATCTAAAGTACAAATGTCGCAGGACTTTCCTTTTTTAAATAATCTTTATAATGAATCATATCTGCAAAGCAGCAGAATCAAATCATTACATATCAAAGTAATTGAAGCTAAATGGAGTAGCTGCCCTGTTTGATCACTTCACACTTAACACCCACTTCAGCATTATCCACTCATTGCTGCACACCAAATGGATTTAGGAATGTGAGCTAAGCAGAATGATTTGCATTTTAACACTGAAATAACACTTTTTTCCCCATAAATACTAACAATGCTATCCACGTGGTTTTTAAGGTGTTGCTAGGTCATTGCCATGACATCCCATGTCATTATTTAAGTGTTTCTAGGACACAGATGTGATATCTCATGTATTTGCTAAGATCTTACTCTGTTGTTGCTATGCTATCCCAGGTTGTTACTGTGGTGTTCTATGCCATTGCTAATGTGTTTCAGATCATAACTTAGGGATTTCTAGGTCATGGCTGTTTTAACTCAGGTAGTTGTAAGATGTTGCTAGGCCATGTGCTTGCTTAGGTATTACATGCCCATTGATGTGTCATCCTAAATGGCTTCTAAGTGTTGCTAAGCTGTAGCGGTGTTACCCGAGTGGTGGCTAAGGCATTGCTTAACCATTGTTATCCCTATGTCTGGCATTTTTAGGCTATCCCTACTGTTTGATAAGGTGCTAATAAGCTTTAGCTATGTTGTCCTAAGCGATTGCTTAGATGTTACTATGTTGTTGCTATGGTATTCCAGACTTCTGCTAAGTAATCTCAGGTGATTTCTAAGATGCTGCTAAGTTGTTGCTATGGTAATGCAGGTGTTGCTAAGGTGTTACATGCCCTTCTGTTTAGCAAGGTGCTGCTAAGCCTGTGCTAAGTTATCCCAGGTTATTGCTAAGATGTTACAGTGTTGTTGCTATGGTGTGGTTATACCAAGTTGTTATGTTGTTGCTGTGGTCTAAAAATAAAAATGGCAATCCCTTGTGATTGCTTAGATGTTGCTATAGTAACCTGGGTGTTGTTAAGGTGTTACATGCCCTACAGGCTAGCAAGGTGCTGCTAAGCCTGTGCCAAGTTATCCCAAGTGATTGCTAAGATGTTGCTATGTATGTTGCTACTATGGTAACTTGGGAGTTGCTAAGGTGTTACATGTCCTACTGTTTAGCAAGGTGCTGCTAAGCCTGTGCTATGTTATCCCAGGTTATTGCTAAGATGTTACAGTGTTGTTGCTATGGTGTGGTTATATCATGTTGTTATGTTGTTGCTGTGGTCTAATAATAAAAAAATCGCATGGACAGGATCAGTGCATTAAGCAACACAAGTGCCACCCTTTGTCCCTCTTTCTGTAGCTGAGGAAACCCTCTGGCTCTCAGACTTATTAATGGATGCCCGGCAGGGTGTTTATGGGACAGCATCAGAAGCATTGCTCATTTGACCCTTCAGACTCCACATGCTGCCCATTGATTTCCATCTCTCACTACTGACACTTCCCATCAATCAGTATCCTAACAAGTCTTCATTTCTGCTCTGAGAAATTCACCGCTCAAAGCCCACTGGACCCTGACCCCAACATCTGTCCACTGCAAAGTCACCAGACACTTTTTATGAGAAATAGCTGTTTTCATTGATACAGATTTAATGCTCACATAATGCAAATGGCTTGCTGGAGCTGGCATCTGGTGTCTATTGATAAATGGATAATGCTGAAGTGCTGTTATTAAGGATGGAGTGGGCTGTGTTTAAGGGACATACAGAGCAGTCCAAAGAGATTTAGCTTCAGTTGCAGAGGAAAATTCCTGCACCAGAACATTAGAAGCTGTAGATTTTTTTATTTATATTAAATATTCATTCATTTTCCATGGGAAATTTACAGCATGGTGGCGCTAGACATGGTGTCTCTGCATCTCAGGTCACTGTCTGTGAGGAGACATGCGATTCCTCCCATCACCTAGAAACAAAAGTTGGTTGGTGGATTGGATGTGTGAAATTGTCCAAAGGTGTGTGTGTGTGTGTGTGTGTGTGAGAGAGAGAGAGAGAGAGAGAGAGACTGGGTGAATGTGTCTTGAATTGTGTTGAACTAGCATCCTGTCCAGGGTGTATTCCTGTCTTGATTCCGGATAGGCTCCTGGAGGTCATTGCCTGGACAGTGGTTTAGTATTTTAATATAAATTTTGTTACATCAGTATTTTATTATTTTGGCGGAGTTTGTAAACCATGATTTTACCTTTATTTCAAATCTCTGACCTGCTTAAGGCTACTGTCCACATGAAACAATGTCCTGTGCAGCCTCTTCACTCAGGAGCGTCCAACACTATTTACGATCGAGACAATCCATTTAACAAAAAGCTGTGAAATTTTGGAGTGTTATTATACACAAAAACACAAAAATAGTGTACCATTCTGGTTATATGTATCACTCATTCATTGTCTGTAAGCTCTTATCCAGTTCAGCGTCTGGATCCTACCCGGAATCACTGGGCGCAAGTGGGAACACACCCTGGAGGGGGCGCCAGTCCTTCACAGGGCGACACACATTCACATCTATGGACACTTTTGGGTCGCCAATCCACCTACCAACATGTGCTTTTGGACCGTTGGAGGACACAGGAGCACCTGGAGGAAACCCACGCAGACACAGGGAGAACACACCACACTCCTCACAGACAGTCACCCGGAGGAAACCCACGCAGACACAGGGAGAACACACCACACTCCTCACAGACAGTCACCCGGAGGAAACCCACGCAGACACAGGGAGAACACACCACACTCCTCACAGACAGTCAACCGGAGGAAACCCACGCGGACACAGGGAGAACACACCAAACTCCTCACAGACAGTCACCCGGAGGAAACCCACGCGGACACAGGGAGAACACACCAAACTCCTCACAGACAGTCACCCGGAGGAAACCCACGCGGACACAGGGAGAACACACCAAACTCCTCACAGACAGTCACCCGGAGGAAACCCACGCGGACACAGGGAGAACACACCACACTCCTCACAGACAGTCACCCGGAGGAAACCCACGCGGACACAGGGAGAACACACCACACACCTCACAGACAGTCACCCGGAGGAAACCCACGCGGACACAGGGAGAACACACCACACTCCTCACAGACAGTCACCCGGAGGAAACCCACGCTGACACAGGGAGAACACACCACACACCTCACAGACAGTCACCCGGAGGAAACCCACGCGGACACAGGGAGAACACACCACACTCCTCACAGACAGTCACCCGGAGGAAACCCACGTGGACACAGGGAGAACACACCAAACTCCTCACAGACAGTCACCCGAGGAAACCCACGCGGACACAGGGAGAACACACCACACTCCTCACAGACAGTCACCCGGAGGAAACCCACGCGGACACAGGGAGAACACACCACCCTCCTCACAGACAGTCACCCGGAGGAAACCCACGCAGACACAGGGAGAACACACCACACTCCTCACAGACAGTCACCCGGAGGTTGCTTCCATGTGGCAGATAGGGGCAGAATCACGTGACTACAGCTTAGTAGCACAGTTTTAAAGGGACAGTACATAAACCCACAGTGGGAACATTCGATTCATTTTCGATTAATTGCCCAGCCCTAACTCAGACAATCACTCACTCACTCGCACACACTTTCACATAATCACTTACTCACACACATTTAACAAAATGCTCCACAGGGGTTGCTATTCAGTGCTTTTCATCACTGACACTGTGTGTCATTGTTTTATCACTTCCTTCCAGCATTTAGCACAAAAACAGTAAGGGTGGCTTTTAAATGTCCCTTATTTTAGGTCATTGTTTGTGCTCAGTTCAAAGGTTACACGCTATATTTGTGTTATTCCTCAAGGAATTCTGAACGAGGGACTTTTTTAAATGTTAACACATTCAAATGCAGTGAATCACTTCAGTTCCTCAGGTGGGTGCTTTGCATGTGGATGAGTTTTGGGAGGAAGGAAGAGAAAGAAAGCAATTTATTTGTGAGAATAGTGTCATTCCTTATAGCTCTGTCCTCATTCCATTCACTCATTCATTCATTCCTTGTAAGTGCTTCATCCTGTTCAGTGTCACGGTGGGTCCAAGCATGTTATAAAACAATTGTGAAGATTCATTAGTAGACCAAGTCTTTAGACTAAACATGATGAGTTACAAGCTAAACTCATCTCATTCAATGCTGCGACCCTTCATGTCTTTTCTGATTGGCTCTCAAAGCTAATTGACCAGGGACTGGACTGAACTAGTTAATGTGGAGCTGTCACGAGCATCGTCATCCCCGCATTGGGTTTACATACTTGTTCTTCCTTTTGGAACACTGTGACCACTATGTCACAATGTGGTCAATTAAATCGACTGAGGAGAGTTTTTAAGGACTGGATCACCATGGCAACCAGGTAGACCTGGTACCGGGCACTGAGCAGTTGGATGTCTTGTGCATTCTGACCACAGCCAGTGTGAAGAAAAGGGTGTTTATCGTCGATTCTGAAGATTTATAACATGGCACAGATGGCAGTGTTGATTTGGTGAAGGCTGAATGAGCTAATCAGATCAACAGGAACGTGTTATGGATGTGTGAATGTGTGTGTGTGTTTTGTGTGTACCCTACATTGTGGTTTATCTCATTTTCTTGCTTTTTTAGCTACAATAGCCAGGTCTCCTCCAGGTCACACAGTGCTGCTGAGCTGGGAGGGTAAGGTTTAAGGTATAATTGTAACTTTAACACTATGTATTTGTCATGGTATGGTAACTGTTGTGTATATATACAGCTGTTCACTGAAAAGCATTCCATGTGACGACCTCATGAAGCTGACTGAGAGAACGCAGAGAGTGTGCACAGCTGTCATCAAACAAAAAGTGACTACTTTGAAGAATCTAAAGTATAAAACATATTCTGGTTTGTTTAACACTGTTTTTGTTTACTACATAATTCCATGTGTTCCTTCATAGTTTTGTTATCTTTCATATTACTTTACAATGTAGAAAGTAATAGAAATTAAAGAAAAAAACATTGAATGAGACGTCATCCAAACTTTTGACTGGCACTGTACATTCACAATATGTGGAAAATGGCTCAAAACAAAGTAAGCCCTCCCTGAGTAGGTGTGTCCAAATATTTGACTGCTACTGGTTTTATATAGTTATAAGGGCAGCACGGTGCCCCGCCCCGGGTGACTGTCTGTGAGGAGTGTGGTGTGTTCTCTCTGTGTCTGCGTGGGTTTCCTCTGGGTGACTGTCTGTGAGGAGTGTGGTGTGTTCTCCCTGTGTCTGCGTGGGTTTCCTCCGGGTGACTGTCTGTGAGGAGTGTGGTGTGTTCTCCCTGTGTCTGCGTGGGTTTCCTCCGGGTGACTGTCTGTGAGGAGTGTGGTGTGTTCTCCCTGTGTCTGTGTGGGTTTCTGCCAGGTGACTGTCTGTGAGGAGTGTGGTGTGTTCTCCCTGTGTCTGCGTGGGTTTCCTCCGGGTGACTGTCTGTGAGGAGTGTGGTGTGTTCTCCCTGTGTCTGTGTGGGTTTCCGCCAGGTGACTTTCTGTGAGGAGTGTGGTGTGTTCTCTCTGTGTCCGTGTGGGTTTTTTTCCGGGTGACTGTCTGTGAGGAGTGTGGTGTGTTCTCCCTGTGTCCGCGTGGGTTTCTGCCAGGTGACTGTCTGTGAGGAGTGTGGTGTGTCCTCCCTGTGTCTGTGTGGGTTTCCTCCAGGTGACTGTCTGTGAGGAGTGTGGTGTGTTCTCCCTGTGTCTGCGTGGGTTTCCTCTGGGTGACTGTCTGTGAGGAGTTTGGTGTGTTCTCCCTGTGTCTGTGTGGGTTTCCTCCAGGTGTTCCGGTTACCTCCCACACATTGGTTGGTGGATTGGCGACTCCAAAGTGTCCATTGGTGTAAGTGAGTGTGTGTGTCGCCCTGTAAAGTTCTGGCGCCCCCTCCAGGGTGTGTTCCTGCCTTGCGACCAGTGACTCCGGGTAGGCTCCGGACCCACCGCGACCCTGAACTGGATAAGCGCTTACAGACAATGAATGAATTAATGCATATAATTCATTCATTCATTCATTCATTGTCTGTAAGCGCTTATCCAGTTCAGGGTCGCGGTGGGTCCGGTGCCTACCTGGAATCACTGGCCGCAAGGTGGGAACTATATTATACACACGCTTACAACTACACTACTGTACTCAAACTTTTTTCTTTGTACAGGCGAGGATGAGAGTGGAGAATGAGCAGTAAAGAATACTTCTTAATTAGCCACCATCATGGACCATAAAGTTCTATAAAGAGTATCCAGCCAAGCACCAGCTCAACATATATGTGAAAGTGCTTTTATTGTCATTGCAGAAAGTAAATCATAAATTTGTTCCTCTGCATTTTACCCATTCGTGGCAGTGAAAGCACACACACACAGCTTCCTTCCGCGGATATTATCTCTTTATTTTCAAAGTGTCTCAAAAATCTGAAAGGCTCACTAAAGACACTAAAGATGCATAATTTCAGTGCAAAACAAATTCAGTGCTACAAATTCAAAGGTGGTAATATTTCAAAGTCTAATGAGACAGATTTGCTTCGTATGCACTGAGGCAGTGAGCACACCTACGACTGTAACGTCAGGTAGCCGTCCCAGCACCCAGGGAGGCAGCATCTCCTCTGTCTTTTGCACCCCTCCTCTCCAGCTCCAATCCAACACGTGGAAATGTATTCAGAACAGCCAGGAAGAAGAGTGCATCCATACGTGTGAACTCACACATGGGGAATCAGCCTTGGCTGACTGGGTGGCCTTGGTCCAGCTTGGGCCAGAACATGAACCTGGCTACGCCCCTGATTTGTAGGAACAGAAATGCAGGGAACCAGCAGTACTGATCCAACATCTCCCATATGAGGCGCCTGGTCCTTTACGCCAGAGCTGTCCCGTGTCCAGAGAATGTGAGCAGGCTGAGAGTCAGATGAAGAGCAGAACTCTTGAGTCAGCAGAGTGAGCATTGTGCTGCAGTGACAGAGCGGACCCCTGCAGGGAGAGGGGGGAAAGAGTCAGGAGTGCTGCCTTATAGCAACCAATTTCCAACAAAGCTGCTCTTTACATCACATTGTCCCTCATCACTCACACACACACACACACACACACACACACGTGTGAGGTAACTATATACGTTACATATACATTACAACCTAGCCATCCACTACTAAGAGTAGCTCATTATGACCTGCCGTCTGGAAAAAAGTAGAACTCGCGTACACCCTGCGTAAACCCTGATCTCACGAGGAAGTGAAAGAGTTTGGTGAGTTTGGGGGAGAAGAGATGGAATTATGTGTCCCATAGTCTCACACTCAGCTCCACGTTGGATATTTCGTAGCAGAAAATAACGGTGGAGCCCACAATCGGCTTAAATAGGATTATGGAGAAACAACAAAAAAACATTCGCTCAGAGATCTTAGGAGACCTGCACACCACTGAGTACTCATTCATTCATAGTCTGTAAGCGCTTATCCAGTTCAGGGTCGCGGTGGGTCCGGGGCCTACCCGGAATCGCTGGGCGTAAGGTGGGAACGCACCCTTCACAGGGCAACACAAACTCACACATTCACTCACACCTATGGACACGGGGAGAACACACCACACTCCTCACAGACAGTCACCCGGAGGAAACCCATGCCGACACAAGGAGAACACACCACACTCCTCACAGACAGTCACCCGGAGGAAACCCACGCAGACACAGAGAGAACACACCACACTCCTCACAGACAGTCACCCGGAGGAAACCCACGCAGACACAGAGAGAACACATCACACTCCTCACAGACAGTCACCCGGAGGAAACCCACGCAGACACAGAGAGAACACACCACACTCCTCACAGACAGTCACCCAGAGGAAACCCATGCAGACACAGAGAGAAGACACCACACTCCTCACAGACAGTCACCCGGAGGAAACCCACGCAGACGCAGGGAGAACACACCACACTCCTCACAGACAGCCACCCGGAGGAAACCCACGCAGACACAGAGAGAACACACCACACTCCTCACAGACAGTCACCCAGAGGAAACCCATGCAGACACAGAGAGAAGACACCACACTCCTCACAGACAGTCACCCAGAGGAAACCCACGCAGACACAGGGACAACACACCAAACTCCTCACAAACAGTCACCCGGAGGAAACCCATGCAGACACAGAGAGAACACACCACACTCCTCACAGACAGTCATTCGGAGGAAACCCACGCAGACACAGGGACAACACACCAAACTCCTCACAAACAGTCACCCGGAGGAAACCCATGCAGACACAGGGAGAACACACCACACTCCTCACAGACAGTCACCCGGAGGAAACCCATGCAAACACAGGGACAACACACCAAACTCCTCACAAACAGTCACCCGGAGGAAACCCACGCGGACACAGGGAGAACACACCACACTCCTCACAAACAGTCACCCGGAGGAAACCCACGCAGACACAGGGAGAACACACCACACTCCTCACAGACAGTCACCCGGAGGAAACCCACGCAGACACAGGGAGAACACACCACACTCCTCACAGACAGTCACCTGGAGGAAACCCACGCAGACACAGGGAGAACACACCACACTCCTCACAGACAGTCACCCGGAGGAAACCCACGCAGACACAGGGAGAACACACCAAACTCCTCACAGACAGTCACCCGGAGGAAACCCACGCAGACACAGGGACAACACACCAAACTCCTCACAGACAGTCACCCGGAGGAAACCCACGCAGACACAGGGAGAACACACCACACTCCTCACAGACAGTCACCCGAAGCGGGACTCAAACCCACAACCTCCAGGACCCTGAACTGAACATAAATTGTATATATATTACTAATAAATATGAACCCTGTCTTTATCTAGTTTACTAAAGGGCTGTAAAATCCTTTTGGAGCTGTTTTCTTAGGAGTGTTGAAGCAGGGAGAGATAATTGAATTAAATTTCACAAACTTACCACACTAAGGTTGGTGTGCCTTAATTCAAATCTTAATAAAAATGTCCAAAATCCAGGGTAAAGTCTTTCCAGAACTGTGTAAACACAGAGGGAGGGCAAGCTAGCAACTTATACCCTTATTTCAGCAGAAATAATTAAGTGTTCAAAAACGTTTTTTGTCCTATATTTCCTCCTGAAAACAAACAAACGCGAGATTTTAAATTATTACACATGTAAAACGAGCCCCTCTCCACCGGCAACAAAGCCTGAAAGTTGAACCGCTTCGCTTTTGGTACAATCCGGGGCCACCCCCCTGTGAGCCGTGTTGGTACAGTCCATCCTGAGAAGGTCAGATTACTCTGCAGCCGCCACAACACGCACGAGAGACTCTCGCGCTCTGACCACGGCACTCCCAAAGTAAGTCTGTTTGTTGTTGTGTTTGTTTACTTGTTTGTTTGTCTGTTTGTGTGTGTGGGGGGTGTGCTTCTGTCCCGCTTGTTGATGCCTCCACCGGCTCCGCATCACCGGACACCGGAGGAAGTGGAGCTGAAACTGGAGCGCGCGCGAGGATGGGACGCTGGCGTGCCATCAACTTCTGTAACGATGCTGTAACTCGGGATGAGGGGCGGGGGGCGTTGAGGTGAGCTTGTCCTGGACCAACTCAGTGGCCCATGTGCTCAGTGAGGATTGAGGAGCGGTGGTCTGTAGTTTGCTGGGTCTCTTGGTCACTGGTGGTCACTCGCAGGGCATTTCTAATGGCACTGACTTACATAAGAGTGAGGTTAAAGGCTGAGGGTCCTCTCTGCTGGAAGTTTGTGTCCAGGGCAGTGACGCTGGGCTAAAGTTACTGGGGCACAAGCGAGAGGCTCACTCAGGGTACAGCACTGGGCAACTGAGTAGAACCTCCCTGACCAGAGGCAAGAACATCCAAGTATTTCTGTCAGTAGTTATTATATCAGTATTAATAACAATTACCAGTTCTATCCATACACCAGAGATTAAATGCTGGAAAATTAGGTGCTGTTCATTTTGTATAGATCATGTTTAAATTCAGAAAATAAACTGTAATTGGGCAATAAAAAAGTGCAGACAGGTGTGAGTGTGTGTAACAGAGTGAGTGTGTGGTGCCCTGAGATGGAGTGGTTTTTCTGCCTTGCACCCAATGATTCAACCCTGAACTGGATGAAGTGGCTACAGCAGATTAATGTATGAACGATGTAAAGAAAAATGATAATATCAATAATATTAGCTTTTTTTTTTAAGAAATTAAACAACATACCCTTATTATATCATCTTCATTATATTATTGAAAAATAACTACTCTGGCATAGTTCTTTATGTGAGACGGGATTCCTTGTTTATTAGAGCTGATTTAAATCATTATTGTATGATATTTAATTTTCTAATATATATAATATATTCTTTAATGTTCTGTCATTCAGGAGAAAATAAAAGCTCATAGCTTTACAGTGACATACTAAGTTAAAAAATATAACAACAAAAATTAGGCAAATTTAATTTTTTTATTTAAATTTGCATTGCAGTCACACAGCTTCAGGGACCTGGAGGTTGTGGGTTCGAGTCCCACTCCGGGTGACTGTCTGTGAGGAGTGTGATGTGTTCTCCCTGTGTCTGTGTGGGTTTCCTCCGGGTGACTGTCTGTGAGGAGTGTGGTGTGTTCTCCCTGTGTCAGTGTGGGTTTCCTCCGGGTGACTGTCTGTGAGGAGTATGGTGTGTTCTCCCTGTGTCTGCGTGGGTTTCCTCCGGGTGACTGTCTGTGAGGAGTGTGGTGTGTTCTCCCTGTGTCTGTGTGGGTTTCCTCCGGGTGACTGTCTGTGAGGAGTGTGGTGTGTTCTCCCTGTGTCTGCGTGGGTTTCCTCCGGGTGACTGTCTGTGAGGAGTGTGGTGTGTTCTCCCTGTGTCTGCGAGGGGTTCCTCCGGGTGACTGTCTGTGAGGAGTTTGGTGTGTTCTCCCTGTGTCTGCGTGGGTTTCCTCCCACAGTCCAAAAACACACGTTGGTAGGTGGATTGGCGACTCAAAAGTGTCCGTAGGTGTGAGTGTGTGAATGTATTACTAACTAATGATCAAACTAATCTGCATTTTAAAATAATTAGGCATATTTAACATTTATAATTAAAAATGTTAAAAAACCCTTTGCACCTGACAAAAAAATGTAAAAATAAAAAACTCATAGTTTTAGTCTCAAAGTGGGTTTGGTGTTTATTGTTGTGCAACACGGCTGGGGGCTGAAGCACTGTGGTGGTCCGGTACAGCATGAAGGTCTGGGGTCTTGTGTGAGCAAACAGCCATGAGCTTACCCTCCCTGGAGTTCAGAGAAGGAGAAAGACGCGTATATCTTAATAAACAACCTCGGCTTGGTCACGTGTACAATCATCCTAAACAACCATTCACTTTCACAAATTGCCTTGATTGAAGTGCGCCTCTCATGTTTGGCCAAAGTTGATTTATGTGTGGAAACAGCCCAGAACTGCTGTGGCTCAGTGAAACTTGTACTAGAGCTTAAGCCTCCCGAAGTTATGCTTTTGGATTTGGTGTCATATTACTGTATATGTTTAATATTCTAATATGGTGCATATGCAGAAATCTTTCTTGCATCGTTTCAAACCTCAAGGTTTATGCACATTTCTAAAGAGTTTGTCCCACGTTTGCTGCTGTGACAGCTTCTGCTCTTCTGGGAAGGCTCTAGACTAGATGTTGGAACATTGTTGTGAAGATTTGATGGTACTGACACAGAATTTGGGAGGTTGGGTACTGATTTTGGGTGATTAGCTCAGTCCATCCCCAGATAGGTCCAGTCTTTCAGGGGGGCTTTCTAGGCATTGAGGGACCCCATGGCTTAGACGTTCATAACAAACAATTGTACACGTCATACCTGTGATTCCGAACAGGGCCACCTTGAAGTAGCTGGAGTCCCTAATTTATAAGAGTTGTCTAGAAGCCATTGGGTGTACACAATACATTGTGCAACTGTAGTATGAACCAACTACATCCGCAGTGGTCTAGCACCTACCTGAACAGCCACGCTGAAGCTGGACATGCTTTCCATTCCTTTGGTCCAAATATTAAAAAGCCGATTTACGAATAAGTACACAGCTAATTTTATAAAGTAGGACACCAATCACGAAAACTGCACTAGAGAGGATTCAACTGTACAATAAAGCCCTATCTCAAAAAGTCTTTACTCATCCCCATCACAGCGCTCAGGCATTTACTGCTAAAAGCACTTCACTGTCACTTACTCTAACAATGGGGCACTGCTGTTGGGTTTAATGTATTTTTGCCAGTGTCTTTTCTGTGTAAAGGACCCTTCATCCAGGCTGCCAGCATGTGCTCTATGGTAAAACCCCTTTACAATGTGTAGCAATAGTTCAAAGCATGGCACATGCCAGTGGGGCTATGTCTGATTGAGATTTTATGACCATTTTCTTCTCCTCAATTTAGTTGTCACCAATTCTACAAAGATTTTTCAAAGTACTCTTGAGCCCATGTGGCCGTGTCTATTACAGTAGCATGACTGTTTCTCCATGAACACACTCATTCAACAGCGGTGTCCGTCCTTGGGCTTTACACACTGAGATTTCCCCTGACTTTTCATTGTGTTGTGAACTGTAGCTGGTGAAAAACTGGAATTCCTTGCGAACATGACTGGTACCAAGTAAAGAGAACATATTACTCCAGTCCTAGTCTCACTACTTTGGCTTCATGTTAAATTCAGGATACAGATGTGCCTCAACTTTTCCAGAAATGGGTTTTGATTTCTTAATATTATTCGGTGATAAAAATACCCATTGTCTCTTTAACTGTGGAGCCCACGCTTTTATTACATTAAACAAAAATCACAGGACTGGTGGTTTATGAGCTCAATAAAGGATTGTTTTTGAGTTGAACCTGTAATTTGCCTTTCATGCACATTCTCACACACATGCACGTGCACAAACACACACACACACATGCAGTATTTGTTCTTATCTCTGTGTGTACACCAGCATCTGCAGCTCTCCCCAGAGAGTTATATAACAAAGTAAATCCTCCGGCCCGAGGAGGGGAGAGACACAGAGAGAGAGAGAGAGCGAGAGAGAATCCTCTCAGGTGAGCATCAGTGGGGTTTAGACTCTGGCTATAGTCATAAGTCAACCACAAAGATGGTGACTCACCATTAATTTCAAATGCATTCCCCATTCCAGAAAAAAAAAATACATTTAAAAATGCAATAACAACAGGAATCTGTGATTTGTTTGTTTTCTTTATTTGTATTTTGTAAATAAAAAAAAAATGTAGAATTTGACGCCTGTAACTCACACCAAAACATGGGGACAGAGGCAAATTTACCAACGTATTATATCACCTTTCCTTTAATTATTTTGGGAACTGAGGATACAAATTGTTGCAGATTTTGCATGAGGAATTCTCACCCATTCAATCTTTATACAAGACTTTTATACAGCTTGTAGTTGCTGTTTTGTCATACTCCTCTTCACAGTGCACCGTAGGAGACAGAGCTGGACCACAACTGCGGCTTAGACAGAACTGCATAGAGTTTGTGTAGATTCCTCCTTGCATAATTGTGTTTGAGGTTGCATTTCTTGTTGCAGTAATGGATTGTGTGAAGTGACAATAGTTTTCTAAAGTTCTGTTAAGCCTATGTGGTTATATTTATGACTAGCTTGATGGATTCACATGCAATGCAATCTGAGGGCAAGAAGGTCACACTCATCTATCAGTGATTCTTCATGTCTCTACACAGAGATATCTCCAAATTTCCTTTATTTTTATACAATATTAGGTACAGTATGTTCATTGCAATCTTGTAGCATGTTGTTGTAGCGTCAAATTATACACTTGATTGTACTGTGTATATTTACGCAAACGTATAGTTTGATGCTGCACTCAGTGACATCTTTGGAAAAAAATGTTTTAAGAAAAATACAAAATTACGTTGTTTTTTTACAGAATGTCACAGAAATGTCATTGTTACAACCAGCAAGTAAACAATAGTCAAATATGTGATTGGTTTATTATTATTATTTATTATTTTACATTTCTTTAAAGCACCTATTACCAGAGATTTGTGCTCCATACAATGGGTCTCCCAAATATGGGCGGCCATATTTACAAATCTCTGGTACATCCAGGCCACTAAGGCTCAGTATTATAGCTTTAATGTTATAGTTTCTTTAGATTATTAAAGAAAATAAATAGCTAAATGGATTATTGGACACTACAGAACATTGACTAGATTTTTTGTACTCAATTTTTTTTCCAGTTAGGTCTTTCTTAATCACATGCCACTACCAAGCTGGGCATGTGATGAAGGATATACATTCTCTGAAACATGTATAGTTAGCCATTTGTGGTCCAACTGCTGCTCAACATGCTTGAATGGGAGAATTCACTACTCTGTCATATAGTGTTAGAAGATGGAGTAAGGGCCATCTTATCAAACTTGAGGAGCAAGGCTGGTTGTGCTTGTCTGACTCCTGCTCACAGATGGCTGTGGCATCACTGGGGATTGAACTCGATCTCTTGACAATAGGGTCAACAGTTACACCACTTTAGATCCCCTTGGTGTGATATCTATGCAATATTTTTATCATTTTTGTTCCCTGGGGGTAATGCATACACTTCTTATGTGGTAAACAACAATGCATTTATAGGCACTTGTTTTGTTGCTAGTTGCATGTGAACCATGAAGAGTATTTCAGCTGTTTGTCCCAACAACATATTGAAATGCCTTTTTCTGCTGTACACAGGCATGTGTTTGACCAGTTGATGGTCGAAATGACCAGCGAAGGCTGAACATTTTTTGCTTCCACACTGTAAAAAGGGGTAGAGCGCTGTCTTGGGATTAGAAAGGGATTTGCCTCGCTAAGCTCCCATAACCCAACCCATTGCTCCTGGGGTCACTTCATCCTAACTGCCTCCTTAAAACACTCCTGTAGAGAAGATGCATAAAAGTGGGCTAAAATACATGTTTATGTGTGGGAATCATGTTAACATTGGGCGCACCTGGCCCGTAACTATTGTAAAATACATTTTTAATAGTGTTAAGGGAATAGATGTGAAGAGGCCAGCGTGGTCAAACTGCCCCATTTGTGGGTTTCTTCCAGGTGCTCCAGTTTCCTCCCACGGCCCAAAAACACACGCTGGTAGGTGGATTGGCCACTCAAAAGTGTCTGTAGGTGTGAGTGTGTGTTCCCACCTTGCACCCAGTGATTCTGGATAGGCTCTGGACCCACCGTGACCCTGAACTGGATAAGGGTTAGAGACAATGAATGGATGGATGAATGAATGAATAATAATAATTTAGTGGTAAATTATTCTAACATAATTATGCATAGCTATTTATACAAAAGGCTTAATTGATAAGTACATGAAATATATTGATTATAATGAAAGCACTGTCCCAGTAAACAAGGAATGTCCTTGGACGTTCAAAATAGGTCTAAAAGTAGTCTGTCCGTCAAGGACATATTTTAAACGTCAATGGACGTCCAAATTCCATCGTAATAAGTTAGTTAAGTGGTGACCAATCGATAACGTCAGTGGACGTCCAAAACGCGTTTTATACAAGTCATTTATTTCTGGACCAATTAATAACGTCAATGGACGTCCAAAATACGTCTAATAGTCGTCTTTTCAATGTCTGTGTTTGGACGTCTATTCAACTTTCATTTTCAACCTTAAGAGAACGTTGATAAGACGGCAGTCATTACATTATTTCAACGTTGAATCAACGGCTAAATGTTTACTGGGGTTAGTCTTTCCTATGTTTTGTTTGTTGGCCTAAACATGACACAATGAAACACACAAACAGAAGGCCTATCTTTTGCACAAAAATTCTAATTTAGCCTAGTTAGCATGTAGCCTTGGAACTTGACCATGCTAACCGGTAATGACCTGTTTTCATTCATTATTAGCCATGCTAACATTCTCGCATGAATAATCTTCTGCTAATAGAAATGAGCTGTGTTCGAGTTAATGTGGTTCTAGATCAGCATTTTACTGGAATGCGCCTAGCAATGTGCTGTACTCTCCACAGCACTGTGGACGAAATTAAGCCTTGGAACAAAGTCATGCTAGAGAACAGTGCCCCAAGAAGCATTTGTCTCTGTCAACAAAATATCATTTGTTGGAATGAGTCAGCGGAATGCATGCTAGCCCTTGTCTCTTCGTGTTTCAGTCGATCTGACAGTGTCCTGTGTGGCCAGGCCAGGAGCTAGGGGCGATTTCCCGCGATTCTGCTGATTCTGTCCCTTTGGAGGTTGGAGCTTGAACAGCAGCCTCTGCCTGGTTAATGACAAGCTGATTCCCACTCAGTTTCTTGTGTATCCGGATTAGTTTGGGAGTATGACAACTTTTATTATAGCAAACTGGGGACATGTTACGATACAGTTTTCTGGCTATATCATGGATAATTTAGTACAAGTAAACTGAAGTTTATAAACTGCAAATACATTTGGGGCTCTAAGCAAAATTTTGATCAAGGGCCCTTCTACGTGAACTCTGAGCCAAAATGTGTCATTTTTTTGATATGGTACACCTGAATCTCCTCTCGTCCAGCCATAAACAGCAAAATAAGGTGTAAATAAACAGTATTTATTTAAAAGCAATATATAAATAAACAGTTTTGAAGAACTTAGCACTTGTTTTTTTAAGGTGGAATGAAATAGTAAGCAACTTTTAGACGGTACTGGTGTGTTTAGGGAAGTTAAACGAGTACTAGACAGTATAAAAACGTCAGTATATATTCTCTTTTCACTTTCCTGCTTCAAAGTTTGGTTCATGATACTTTGGAGCTGTGAGGCCTTTAAGGTCATGGAGAGCAGCAATGCAGCGAACGCCACCTCTAAATATATTCCCGTGGCTATGTACGTAGACTATTATTTCACAGGTTTACCTCACTGCTGTTCCCGCATCTCAGTCTTATGGAGTCCTGAAGTTCCTGAAGGAGCAGAAAAAATAATGATTTCCTGAAGGATAGTTTCGCTTCACCTTCTGATGATACGTAGGGCATATAGGGCAGTCCGGCTCTGTGCATTGCAACAAGCAGCTGATTGGGTGTAAGCTAATTATGCTACTCATATTTATTTCAGTGAATACATCTCAGATATTACTTCTACTATTATTATTATTGTTATTATTATTACTGCTATCACTACTACTAGTAGTATTAAAACATTTACTACTGTTACTAATACTTCTACTACTAGTAGAATAACGCTAGTAGGTTTATACTTCTACTACTGATATTCACTACCAATACTACAAAGAATCAGGCTACTTACTATATTACTACTAAATATTTGTCACATTACTGCTCCATTGGCTGAGCCCCAATTCCAGGAGAGAAAGGTTTCTGAGGGGTTTCTCAGTCCCAGTGGAAATCCCCTGGTCTCCATCATTCTCCACGGCTTAGCTCATGTCTTAAGAGGATGACTTAATAATTAATCATAACAAGTGTGACTGCTCAGGGGTGACATGCCAGTCATAATGAATAACCCTCCCAGCAGTTACCCTCAAAACTCCCAGTCTTTACCATCGCAGGACATTGCACATCTCTTTAATTCATTTATTATTCCAGTCATGAGGGTAAGGTGGAGAATTGTTACCAGTAGAGGAACATCCTTAGCAAAGGATACAGATAAACAGCAGTGACTGAGGGACTTTGCCTGTGAGCAAAGCATGCGAGTGTGAGACAAGCATGAACTTCCATTGAGACAAATGAATCTGAGAATTCTAAACGCCTAGATCTGTTTTGCCAGCTAACAGATGCCTGTGATGGCTAGCAATACACTGATTGATGAGGGGAAGAGGGTCCTACCCACCCAGAGAGAATGAGGACAGTTGTGCACTCTTGGACAGTCTCCCAGTGATATAGGCAATGCTTACACCATAGCCTTACTGCTAGCGATAGGAGCAAGCAATAAAATTGCAAACAGAAATCTCCAATTGCATCACGTCACTTTCCTGTTCCCTAAAAAACAGTGTATATACAACACTCTCTTAACTTAGGTGCTGTGACACTTACTCACGTCGCTCTGTACCATTTGGGAGCTCTAACTAAGAGACTTTTATTGAGAATCCTCAGGGTTGGACAGTGTTGGATCCTTTGCTTCCAGGAGTTTGGTCCTGGGATGTATTTCTCATGTATTAATTGTTCTTTCCAAATTCCGAAATCCAACAGATCCGACTTGTTAGCCACACATCTGCCCACACAATGAAAAGAGCTGATGCTCGGGGCACTTTTCAGCAGTTCTCTATTGCTTGTACACTGATTGGTAGTTTACGGGCTTACACATGTAAATAATACCCTAGGAGGGATATTTTCACCGTTAAAAAGCAAAGACGCTAAAGGCACTTCAGTTTCCAGGAGATTTGTAACATTTTGGCAAAGCAACAAACATTGTTCACGTTGTCCTCAGGCATTTATCTAGAACTCTCCTCGTCTCGTCTTGTCCTAGAGACACAGAGGATGATGCTAATTATGTGGGCGCACACAATGGAGGACACATCCATGGTCTCTGAGACAGAAAAAATAAATAAAATGTTTGTGGACGCTCCACTGGGCAAAGCCACTGATCCGTGCAGCAGAGCAAAAACCATGAGTGCTCTGTGAACCTCGCTGATTGAATTAAGTCCAATTTTGTGGATTCTGTCCTTAGCTAATGCAAAGGGAAACTTTTCTTTGAACATACTTCCAACTTTCGTTATTGGTGTCCAGTTGTTGTGGCTGCCATCTGTGATTTTTCTTCGACAAGCAGAAGTGCTATCTTATGGAATCAGGTAATTGTCAAACAAACCTAACCAATTTTCTTATATTCATTAATTCATTCATTATCTGTAACCCTTATCCAATTCAGGGTCGCGGTGGGTCCAGAGCCTACCTGGAATCATTGGGCGCAAGGCGGGAATACACCCTGGAGGGGGCGCCAGTCCTTCACAGGGCAACACACACACACATTCACTCACACCTACGGACACTTTTGAGCCTCCAATCCACCTACCAACGTGTGTTTTTGGACTGTGGGAGGAAACAGGAGCACCCGGAGGAAACCCACACAGACACAGGGAGAACACACCACACTCCTCACAGTCACCTGGAGGAAACCCACACAGACACAGGGAGAACACACCACACTCCTCACAGAAAGTCACCCGGAGCGGGAATCGAACCCACAACCTCCAGGTCCCTGGAGCTGTGTGACTGCGACACTACCTGCTGCGCCACCGTGCCGCCAATTTTCTCATATATCAAACAAAAATAATAATTTAAGAGTGGACATAACTTGCTGAAGCAAACAATAGACATCTCACACATATACCACTTCTCTTGGGCTGATTTTTAAATTAGTAAAGTTGCTTACACTCATCTCTTTAGTCAGGTTCATAGTGGTATGTTTGCAGTTCTGATACAAACTTCTCTCATGCCCAAGTATTTCCGGGGTGCACCGTTGGCTAATGAGATTTTTAGTGACAGCTTAGTGCTCCCAATGAAATGCCCAAGCTTGCTGCACTGAACATCCGTAGCACTGAACTGTCACTAAAAGACTCATTAGTCAATTTTAATGTAAGAGTAATACTGTAGGAGATTTGCCACCATATACTCATTAAGAGCACTAGGGATGACGGTACATGATGTTGGGTAATGAGGCCTGCTGCACTGTCATCCCATGGATGGGGTTGAGGTCAGGGCTTTCTGCAGGGCAGTCAAGTCCTTGAAAACTCAACAAAATAATGGTTTATGACTTAATATAGCATTAAGATTATGCTTCAGCAATTCAGCACTTAAATCAAAACACTCCAGAGTCCCCTGTAGTATGCTTTAAACCCCTGCAGGCAACACTTGGCCTTGTGCCCGGTGATCTGGGGCTTATGTAGCACAGTCACCCAATCCATAAAACTTTCTTGGATAGAGACGATTTGAAACTTGGTAGTGAATGTTGCAGTGAAAGACAGATTATTTGAATGTGGTATGTACATCGGCAGCTGGTGGTTCCATTCTGTGGCTTGCATGGTTTACCGTTCCATTTTGAGGCTGAATTACCTTTGTTTTTATGATTTTAATTTAAAATAACTGGATTTACAGTTGACTGGGGCAGGTGTAGCAGGAAAAACACTTGGCCTGACTTTGTATGGAATATTGCCTGCTACAAGACAGATGGCAAGTTAATGGGCATTGTATTTTTGTCAACTAACCTGTCAAATAAACTGACTGAGCATCCTAATGTCTTGTCAGCAGACACACTCACACCTATGGGTTATTTAGAGGAGACCTAACGTGCATGTCTTTGGACTATGGAAGGAAACCGGAGTACCCAGAGGAAACCCATGCAAGCACGGGAATAAGCAAACTCCACAGAATGACCCAGCCCGGGAATCAAACCCTTATCGTCTTGCTGTGAGGTGACAGTGCTAACCACTACACCAAAGCGCTGCCCGGTTTCCATGTTCCATGTTTTATTTCCATAGAAACGAATGAGGTGCCATGATTCAAATACAATACTAACATCCAACCAATCACAGCAGGCACTTGGTATCACCATCAAAACCACCTGGGACACCACAGCAACAATAAAAACTACTGTAACAACAACATGGTATATCTTAGCAACCACTGTGGATACCATAGCGACCATCTAGGATGACATTTTCAACACCAGCATGTTAACCCCACCTGCGACACCTTCAATCTCATAGCAACCACCTGGAACACCTGAAATACTTTAGCCACTACCCTATCATCCACTTGACAACACCCTAAAATGCCATATAAACAACTTAGTCAAAACAGTTTCACTCTAGGGCCCATGTGAACCTGCCAGGAATGCCCTAGCAACACATGGGAAACACTGTGCAACCATTCTATAATTTTGTCAGTAATATACTTTTCTTAAAAGCTATTTCCTCCAAAATAGTATCTTATATTTGAGATTCTTCAAAAGAGCCCTCCTTTCCTTAAAGCAGCTTGGCATTCTCTACAGTGGCTTCATTACGAGCCGCCTGGGAGTCATTCGCAGCAGAGTTGGACATGCCTCAGATACACTGGAATAAATAGCTTCTGGAAACCAATTCATATGTAGGCATTCACTATTTCTGTATGTCTTATAAACAGATTTTACGCTTCTGAAATCAAAACTTCGTTAAGGTTATGGACGACGTGTCATGTGCAAAAGTTTGGGCACTGCTGCATAAATGAACTCTTGTAAATGAAGTGAAAATAAGTAGTGATTGTCTTTCTAGAACCCGTGCCTACACAGTTAATGCATAATCCCTGAGATTTGTTGCTGGGTGTAAAGACATCTCACACACATTTCATTGAAAACTAAAGTCCAAAAAAAAGAAGAAAAAAACAAACATGGACCTTTCAGACATCAACAACTGCTACTTTCAAATTATTGATTCAGAAGTCATGGGTTTATATTTGATATTTTCTTAAGAGCATTATTAATGTACCTAATTAAATGCACCTGGTGTGAAGAAGTACTTTTCATGAATAACACTGTTTATTTTGCTCTGAATTAATTCCAGTGGTTGAGAGGTGGGATGGGAACCAATGCTCTACAAACGAATCAAACTCACTGGTACCATCTCAGACGAGTCAGAGGCTGTCCCTTGGGATTGCATGTTTAGGGACTGAGAGTGTGAGGCATTCCCTCACTTAAGGGCAAGGTCTCCCGGTTCCTCTAGGATGGAGTTTCCTTACACCTGGGTCTGGGGAGCTGGGCCAGTCGTACTGCCTGTGACCGATCAAACATCTGTGACATCTATTAAGCATTAAGTTTTTATAAAATAATAATAATAATATTAATAATTATTATTATTTGTATTTATTTATATAGAGCATCCTCCAACAGCTCAGAGCACTTAACAAACATTAAGTAAAAAGAGAAGAAAATGTAATGTAGTTCAACAGAATAAGGACAAGGAAAAAAAGGAACAAGGGAAGTGTGTATAAAACAAAAGCACACAAAGAGCTAATAGAGGGGGATAAAACAAACAAATAAGAACATGTAAGTAGCACACAGTAAAGTAGGGATTTGAGATAAAGGGAGATTAGAAATTATGTGTGTCCCTGAAAATGTGAGTTTGAGAAGGGACCTAAGGGTTGAGGGTTCGATTCCCGCTCCGGGTGACTGTCTGTGAGGAGTGTGGTGTGTTCTCCCTGTGTCTGCGTGGGTTTCTTCCGGGTGACTGTCTGTGAGGAGTGTGGTGTGTTCTCCCTGTGTCTGTGTTGGTTTCCTCCGGGTGACTGTCTGTGAGGAGTGTGGTGTGTTCTCCCTGTGTCTGCTTGGGTTTCCTCCGGGTGACTGTCTGTGAGGAGTTTGGTGTGTTCTCCCTGTGTCTGTGTGGGTTTCCTCCGGGTGACTGTCTGTGAGGAGTGTGGTGTGTTCTCCCTGTGTCTGCGTGGGTTTCCTCTGGGTGTTCCGGTTTCCTCCCACGTTGGTAGGTGGATTGGCGACTCAAAAGTGTCCATAGGTGTGAGTGTGTTTGTTGCCCTGTGAAGGACTGGCGCCCCCTCCAGGGTGTATTCCCACCTTGCGCCCAATGATTCCAGGTAGGCTCTGGACCCACCGCGACCATGAACTGGATAAGCGCTTACAGATAATGAATGAGTTCACACTGAAAACGATCACCTAGAGTCCTGTGATGGGCACCACCAATAGAGCTGGCTGAGCGTATGGATGGGCAATGTGGGGTTAACAGTTCAGATATGTATCCTGGTTCAGGACTGTGTAGGGCTTTATACATGATCAGCAACACTTTATGTGTGACTGTCGGGTCGACGTAAGTAGCCGGGCATCTGCGTTTTGTACGAGCTGTAATTTGTTTACCGCGTGAGAAGGCCGGCCCGTAAGGAGAGCGTTGCTGTAGTCGAGACGCGAAGTGATGAATGCATGTATTAGGTGCTCTGCATGTATAATATTTGATCAAACTATGAAATTACTCTGTACTCAGCACCACTAAAATAGTGTTACCATGTATTATCCCAATTCGAGCTTCAGCAGCTGTTGACTTCAGTGTTTCAGAGCCACATCATTAATCTCGGCTGTTGTCAGTCATAAATCAGTGCTCATTTCAGTAACAGAGCTGAATAAAACTAGAGCCTCCTGGAGGTGGGGATCGGGGATAAAGCAGGTTATATTGAGGCTTCTTCTGATTTTCTTGGCACCCCTCCATTCTGGGCTTTACAGTATTGGCAGGCAAGCGACATTTTAGTGAGTCAGAATGTGTGGCGCGTAGCAATCTCCGGGTTCTGTGCATTTGTCATGCTCTCTGTGACGCACAAGCCTCACTCTGTTTATTACTGTAGGCCGCCTCTCCAATGTGGCCCAGCCTTGAGGTTTGCATACATTAACTGGAAAAGCTTTTATGACGTTTAAGAATATATGCCACCTTAAATTCAATCTGATTTAATGGAGGCTTTGCGGCTTGCTCCGGTTGAGAATGGTCTTAAGGGACTGTGTTTACATCAAATGTGGACCAGCAAAGCACAGCCATTCCTCCAGTGAAGACTGCCTGCCCAGTGTTCCTTCAGAAATGAATGGTATTAATAAGATTGTCCTCTTTTTGCTGCAGTGGCACATTGCTCTGAGGATTTGATGGCAGCTGTCAGCCAGGAGAACATAAGTGAGTTATCAAGTACTAATAAGGGGTCACAAACATCACTCCAATCCCAGAGCTATGGCAGGAAGCTCCATGTCT